>NC_034605.1:10588033-10596603 GCF_900095145.1 Mus pahari
TGTGTGTGTGTGTGTGTGTGTGTGTGTGTGTGTGTGTGTGTGTGAAACTGACTGCAATCTCAAAGGTTTAATTCAAAATCTGGTGGGATGAAAGTGAGGTAGCTCAGCTTGGGGAGAAGGAGCCGTCACTGAATTAATCAGCCATGGGAAAATCAATAAGAACTGTTACACAGATGTCCGTGAGAAGCTTGTCCTTTAGGTGTGCAAGGGTATTTCTTCTTCTTCTTTTTTTTTTTTTTTAGAAAATTATTGTATGAGAGATTGCAGAATTTCTGGGAGGGGTACAGTTACTAGACTGGCCCAACCTGTTACAGAAGCAGGTTGTCTGAGCACACGGTCACACCTTGGGAGGGTTTTTTTCTCTTTCTGTTCCTTGACTGTTATTATAATCTCAAATGTTACAGCTCAAAAGCATACAGAACCAACCAAACATATTTGGCACCTAACCTTTAATTTACAAATATAACCATGATCTTATGCAACTCTATGAGAAGTCCAATCTTAAACTACCACCCCCTCCCCCGCAAGTGTCCAGCTATTCCCATGGGCATTCTAGAATTGGAAAATAGCAAGGTTTCCTAATATCATCAATTAAAATTTCACTCTTTCCTCAAGGCCAACTTTCTTCCCTGTCTCCTCCCAATTGCTTGATCCCAACATGCCTACTAAAACATAATCTTAGCTAGTTTAATCAGCTCAATAAAACTGAAATATTACAACACACTGAGCAAGAAGATGCTACTACTTTTTAAAAATAAACAAAAGTGGACTTTAGAATCCTAAATATATTGACCATGTTACAACTGCTCATAATTGAAGTCACTGAGTTCAGTCAACCTACTAACATATCCTTGCCTGAGATTCACATCAGTCAGTCTTGGAACAATCTCTGTGCCTCCCCTCTCTTCTTTTGTCTCCTCTTGTCTCCTCTCCTCCCTTCTCCATCTCTACTCTGCCCCTTCCCTTTCTTATCTTCTCTTTTCCCTACTCTTCTGTTTCTGTCCTTTTGGAAATATATTAAATGATATCATTGGTGTGAATCCTTAGTACAGTGTGAATCCTGATTATGGAGAGAGTTTCCCAGGTATTAAATTTCTACTAGCTGTTGACTCTTCTTCCTCTCCTGCCCTATCTTTCTGTACTCCTATATATCAACAAATGTTGTAGATCAACCAATGGAATCATTGAAGACCATCTGAAAGAAATGGCAGAGAAACAAAACAATAGATACTATTTAGAAAAGAAAGCACAACCTGCAGCACAGAAAGCAACAACAAACTAAAGTCTTTATTTTAAAATAAAAGTTTCTATATACTCATAATGAGTAATCACAGAGAATTTTTAATAGATGTCAAAGAAATGACTATCTTCCTTGGATCCATTTTTTTTCTACTCTAAAACAAAGTCTTTCCTGGTAATAGAAGCAAATTCATTATTCATTATTCTAGACCTCTCCTTTGTCTCTAGATTGAACATTTTCTTTATACTGACTTCCATTTCTTACAGTTCAAACCCCATACCATGGGTAATGGATTCCCTCTAAGTGCTGAATTTGCTGTGACATATCCTTCATTTTTGGTTCAGGAATAAACTATAAACATCTATGAAAGTGATAACCTTGGGCCCTTTTGCTTTTATAAGTTCCAAAGTACCTAGTAACTCCCCTGCCTGGACATCATCCTTGACCATATTTAGAGAATCCTAAATATGATTTTTTTTTTTAGCTTCCAATCTTGCAGTGTGACTAAAGTTTCAAATGCAATTGCCTTTCAGAGGTTTGTGCTATGTTTTCTGATCTATCTTCTAGTATGAACATAAAGACCAAGGGTCACAGCACTGTGCTCTGCAGAACAAATGCCATATTCCTTACATGATTTTATTAGCATCCTTTGAACAACATTTTTTTCTACTACAGGTTCTAACCTCCTTCCTATTTACAAATAGAATACTCACAGTTTTTTAAAATTAATTTAGTTATTCACTTTGCATCCTGAGGGCAGCTCCCCCTAACTTTTCTCCTCTCAGTCACTCCCTCTCAACTGCTCTCCCCCCATTCCTCCCTGCCTTTCTTCTTAGAGAGGAGGCCTCCCATAGATATCAACATGCCTTCCCATATCAAGTTGGAGTAGGACTTGGTGTATCTTCTTCTATTGATACTAGACCTCAGTTATGGGTCCAAAGGCAGGCAACAGAGGTAGTAGAGATAGCCGCTGTACTAGTTGTTAGGGGTACCACATGAAGACCAAGCTGTACATGTTACATTTTTGTAGAAAGTCTACATATTTCCCATGCATGCTCATTAGTTGGTGGTTCCATCTCTGTGAGCCAGTATGGGCCCAGGTTAGTTATTTGACTCTGTAAGTTTCCTTGTGGTTTTCTTGACCTGCTGTTTCCTTCAGTCTTTCCTCCCTCTTTCCATAAGTTTTCCCAAGCTCTGTCTAATATTTGACTGTGGTTTTTTGTATCTATTTCCATCAGCTGCTGGGTAAAGCCTCTCAGAAGACAGTTATACTAGATTTCTCTCTGCAAGTATAGGAGAATATTATCAATTGTGTCAGGGGTAGGTTCTTTACCATGGCATTCATGATTTTTAAGATATAGTTTCAGCCCAGATGTCCTTTTATATCTAAGCTGTTTCTTTTCTTGGTTTAAAATAGCAACCTTTCTAAGACAATAAATGGCACATGCAGTAACATTCCTATTTGAATATAAAAAAGCTCTGGTAAGACTCTTCACTACATATGCTTGTATTAAACATCTAACAGCTCAAGAGGAAGTGACAAAAGACAGTGAATACTGACTTGGTTAAATATTATGCAAGATAATTTGTAGAGTGAGTGACAGAATTTGGGAGCCTCCAAGAAGCCATATGTGGTTATGAGTTTGTACTAAGACATTGTCAGAGCTAAAAGAAAGAAAACCAACTTAAGAAAATGTTCAATATATGGCCATTCTTTGTGTTCTTATGGGTGGGAAGGAAGTGGAGGAGAATAAGATCTTGGAGGTAAGAAAGTCTCTTGTCTTCGGTATGTGGTGAGCCTCTAAAGCATACTATTGAGATGGAGGGTGACTTTTGCTGGTGGTGTTTCATTGAACAGGCTAGGGTCCTGGAACTGAAAAATTCTTTCCGAGTGGTATTTTAAAATATATCTTCTTTCACTTAAGCATTCATTTGTGCTCCTCCCTCTCCTCAGCTCTATATATTCCTACTGATGCAGATTAGAAAGTTCATAAAAATGCATCATGGTCCCATTTAAGCTATATGATTAACTGCTAATATGTGGCATTAACTTGTAGGATGTTATAGAGATTAACATATATAATTACATTTGATGGTATATGATAATTGCCTGTTTGGTTGCATTTAAAAGCACAGTGACTTGAGAATGTTCATCAATCCACATATGGTTCAAAGTCTGATGTGAAATTGCAACTCTTTTTTTTTTTTTTTTAAATAATCAAACTGGCATCTCTCCTAATGTAAAGCCTAATAGAGACCACCTAATTTTATGGAGATGAAGTTAATAATATGGTGATTGGAGTACTAATTGAAAAGTAATTTTTAGAAAATGGGATGTTCTGATCAATATTTTCCAAATGAGCTAATTAAGTGTGAATGTAATCCTTCTGAAGTTCTAACACGATGCTTTGGGTTCTGGCTCTTCTAAGAGGCTGAGCTGCAGAAATTTCGGCCATGAACTTTTGGAATGCAGCAGGAAAATGTCTCCTGAGAGAAAAATCTCAGGAGTGAGAATGCACAGTTCACAGCTTAAATCTGACAATTTTTCTTAAAGGATCCACCAGTCTTCAGTGTTCACTGTTTTCTTTTCTGGTGACTTAAAAGCTGATTTTCTCTCTCTCCCACACAGTTACAAGTTCAATCACAGACACATGCTTTCTAGTATCAGCAACAATCCTCAGCTCCATTTCTATTCTACTCCTGGCTCCATTTGCTGACACCGAAACTGATCTGTTTTGTCATTTAAAATATTCCTTTTCCAAAATACTTCTTATGGTCCCATTCCAACGCCTTATCTCATGATTCTGAATGACAAGTAGATGACCTACCCTGGATTACAGCTTAGCTTGGAGTTCAAGTTCCATTCAGATTTAATGTATTCTTAACAGTCACTCACAGTGTTGATGTTCATTAGTCAAGACGAAATCCAAATCCTAGCTTTAAGATAGTCCTGCTTTTTGGACAAACTTTGATTTGATCTCCAAATAAGAGAATAATCTGGACTATGGCTCCTCCACTAAAGGAACATGTCTCTGAACTTAATGACTTGAGTTCTATCTCTAGTAGCCACATGGTAGAAAAAGAGAACCAACTCCAGCAACTCCTCTAACTTCAAGATGGCTACTATGGTATATGCAAAGAAACCCAGAATATTCATGTAGGGGGGATTTATGCTGTAGCCAAAAGCAATGAATGAGGGGGAAGCTTTTCTGTGGAGTCTGTCACATAGCAACTCAAAAGAAAACAGCTGCTCATCATTCAGGTATGGTAAGGCAGGGAGAGCCTCTCATTAAGTTAAATGATAAAAGCTGGCATGTCAAATTAAAGCAGGATTACTTAACAACAGAAGTTTGTTCAACTAGCACTATTCCAGTTATTTGTTTTTGTAATAACTTTATTTACTACTTAAGAGTACACATGTATACAGTAAAATATTATCATATCTACTTCCCATTTTCCCTACCCATCTTCCAACTTCCCCAAAACACATCTCCCTGGGCCTTTATGTCTTCTTATAATGTTGACAACCCACTAAGTCTAACTAGTGCTATCCACCCATACTTGGATGCAAGGCATTCAATGGAGCATGGAAAAGAAGTGGCTGCACCACCAAACAAGGATGTTTCCTCCCACAACAGATATCAACTACCTACAGGTCCTTCCTACCTCAGCTGCTTATTGAACCAGTGGTGTGCAGAACGATGTCAAGAATCTACAAATAAAGCGGATTTTTCAGTAATGTAATGAGTAGAGATGGTGTCTCCGTTCTCCATGTGTGCCCCAGAAGTTGAGAGCCTGGTAGGCTTTCCTTATCAAGGTACATCAGTAAAGAAAGCTACGTGAAAGAAGGAACAATACATCTGGTTCCAAAGAAATCAAGTTCATGGTTTGTACAATAGAGGGGAAGGAAGCAAGATGCTTGATACTCAAACATATCCGCTGGCGGAAATAGAATAGAAATTAGAACAACACAATCCCACTAGGGATATGTGCACTAGAGGGGAAAATCACACTAAGAATTATAAACAGAAGACAGAGAAATGAGAAGTAAAGCGGTTAGACATGACACTTTCTGTAGAACATTATTAAGATAAATTCAAGAGTTTATAGAAACTGAAATAATGACAACTCATGATTAAGAATAAAAAACAAAAGATAGGTAACTTTTCCATAGATAAACAATAAAAAATGAGGTCACATAATGTCTCTACTAAATATATCTCAATATTTTTTAATTTAATTAATTAATTTATTTATTTTAACTCCATATTTTATTCCCCCCTCCTCCCCATCCACCCTTCTCCAGCTCCACATCCCATAATTCCTCACCATTCCCCTGGCTCCATGTGGATGGTTGATGTCCCCACCCCCATGCCACATGACAGCTAAACTCCCCGGGGCCTCCAGTTTCTTGAGAGTTAGGTGCATCATCTCTGAATGAACGCAGACCCAGCAGTCCTCTGCTGTATGCATGTTTGTGGCCTCATATCAATTGGTGTATGCTACATGTTTGGTGGTCCAGTGTTTGAGAGATCTTTGGGGGTCCAGATAAACTGAGACTGCTGATCTTCCTACAGGGTCGCCCTCATCCTCAACTTCTTTTAGTCTTTCTCAAATTCAACAACAGGGGTCAGCTGCTTTTGGCCATTGTTGGATGCAAATATCTCCATCTTACTCTTTCATCTGCTTGCTGAGTCTTCCAGAGTGTGGTCATGCTAGGTCCCTTTTTGTGAGCTTTCCATAGCCACAGTAATAGTGTCAGGCCTTGGAACCTCCCCTTGAGCTGGATTTCACTTTGAGCCTGTTGTTGGACCTTCTTTTCCTCCAGCTCCTCTCCATTTCCATCCCTGTAATTCTTTCAGACAGGAACACTTATGGGTCAGAGTTGTGAGTGTAGTGGCCTAGCTTCCACACTTGATGCCCTGTCTTCCTGCTGGAGGTGGGTTCTATAAGTTACCTCTCCCTACTGTCTGACATTTCACATAAGGTCCCTCCCTTTGAGTCTTGAGAGTCTCTCACATCCCAGGTCTCTGGTCCTTTCTTGAAGAGAGAAGTCCAAGTACATAAAGCCACCTACAGAAACAAACATATCAGGAACCAACAGTCATCTCAGTTTAATATCTCTCAATATTAATGGTCTCAACTCACCTATAAAAAGACATAGGCTAACACACTGTATAAGCAAATAAGATCCACCATTTTGCTCCATACAAGAAACACACCTCAATAACAAAAACAGACACTATCTCAGAGTGAAAGGATGGAAAAAGGTCTTCTAAGCAAATGGTCCCAGGAAACAAGCAGGAGTTGCCATCCTAATATCCAGTAATCAAGTGTGAGGAAGAAGGATATTTCATATTCATCAATGGGAAAATCCACTACGAGAAAGTCTCAATTATAAACATCTGTGCCCAAAATGCAAGAGCACCAAAATTAATAAAAGAAAATTTACTAAAGCTCAAAACACACACTGAACCTCACAGAGTAATAGTGGGAGATTTCAGCACCCCACTGTCACCAATGAACATGTAATCAAAACAGAAATTAAACAGGGAAACTAAGTGAGGTTATAAACTAAATGGATTTAACAGATATCTACAGAACATTTCACCCTAAAAGAAAATAATAAACATTTTTCTCAGCACCTCATAGTACCTTCTCCATAATCGACCACATAATTGGTCACAAAACAACCCTCAACAGATACAAGATCGAAATAATACCATGCATCCTATCAGATTACCATGGCCTAAGGCTGGTCTTCAAGAACAGCAAAAACTACAGAAAGCCCACATACATGTAGAAACTGAACAACTCTTTACTCAATGATAACTTGGTCATGGAAGAAAGAAAGAGAGGAAGAGAGAGAGAGGGAGAGAAAGAGAGAGAGAGAGAGAGAGAGAGAGAGAGAGAGAGAGAGATTAATGACTTACTGGAATTTAGTGAAAATGTTGACACATCATGCCCAAACTTATGGGACACGAAGAAAGCAGTGCTAAAAGGAAAGTTCATAGCACTAAGTGCCCTGGTAAAGAAACTGGTAACAGCACACCTGAGAGCTCTAGAAGAAAAAGAAGCAAACTCACCCAAGAGGAGTCGAAGGCAGTAAATAGTCAAACTCAGGGCTGAAATCAACCAAATAGAAACAAAGAAAACAATACAAAGATTCAGCAAAACCAAAAAGCTGGTTGTTTGTGAGAATCAACAAGATAGATAAATCCCTAACCAAACTTACTAAAGGGCCAAGAGGCAGTTAACAAAATCAGAAATGAAAAGGGAGACATAAAAACAGAAAAATGGAGGAAATTCAAAATATCAGATCTTACTATAAAAGCCTATACTCAACAAAACTGGAAAATCTAGATGAAATGGATGGTTTTCTAAACAGATACCACATACCAAAGTTAAATCAAGAACAAGTAAACTGTCTAAACAGGCCCATATCTCACAAGGAAATAGAAGTCATTAACCACCCCCCCAAAACAACAACAACAACAACAACAACAAAAACACCAGGGGCAGATGGATTTAGTGAAGAATTCTACCAGAATACCATCAAGAGTGACCAGTTTTTTGAAGTTGGAAAGTACAGTACATAATGAATATAACCATGACACTATAGCTATAGGTTCTACTCATTTCTGTATCCAAATGGAAAGGACTACTAAGACAATATTATAACAGAATCAGGACTGTGAGAATGAGGATGGTCTGCTGATAAATTTACTACACCTAATGCAGTTTCGTTTTCTTGTGACCACATAGTCTTTTGTTAATTTATCACATTAAGAAGGTTTAAAAATATTTTATTAAGTTAGGTAGTGTTCCTTCTCTTTCTGTTTTGTGGAACTGTTTGAGTAAAATTATCAGGTCTTCTTTGAAGCAACAGTTCAGAACAAGTACAGAGACCTACAACCAGAGATTATGTAGAGCATGAAAGATCCTGGAACAGTCAACCCTAAATGATACATCTTCATAAAATTCATCCCCTAGTGCCCAGGCAACCCTGAAGATGAAGAAGTGAAAACAATGTAAGAGCCAGAGAGAATGAAGGACATCAAAAAAGCAAGGGCCTCTAAATCAACTGAGCAAAGTTCATATAAACTCAAGAGACTTGCACAGCACTGGCCAAGAACTCTGGAGTGTATAAATGAGTCTAATTTTTAATCCTTCTCATAGGCTTTCTTCCATCTTTTGGGTTGCCACCCAACTTTGATGTGATGACTTGTTTATATTTTATTTTGAGTATATATATATATATATATATATATATATATATATATATCTCTGTCTCTATATATATATATATATATATATATATATATATATA
>NC_034605.1:10596639-10606510 GCF_900095145.1 Mus pahari
TATATATATATATATATATATATATCACATATAATCTTAGAAGTCTGTTCTTCTTTTCTAAGGAGAAACAGAAAGGGAGTGATCTGGATAAGAGGGGAGGAGGGGAGTAACTTGGAGAAGTAAAGGGAGTGGAAACTGTAATCAGGATCTATTGTATGAGAAACAAATCTATGCATTATTTATTTGTTTGTTTCAATTTGTTTCTTTATGTCTATCTTACTGCTCCTCATCCCAATCATCCTCTCCCACAATTCCTCCCCTCCTTCCCCACTCCTTCTAGCCAAGTATTTCTGGACCCACATGAAGACCAAGCTGCATTGCACATCTGCTACATATGTGGGGGGAGGGAGGTGGTCCAGCCCATGTACATTCTTTGGTTGGTGTTTCAGTCTCTGAGAGCTCTAAGGATTACGATTAGTGGGCTCTGTTGGTCCTTTTGTGGAGTTTCTATCACCTTCAGTTCCTGCAGTCCTTCCCCCAACTCTTCCATAAGAGTCCCCAAGCAGCTGCTGGGTGGAGCCTCTCAGAGGAGAGCCATACTTGACTCCAGTCTGTAAGCATAACAGAATATCATTAATATTGTTAGGGATTGGTGCTTGATCTGTCTCTGCTCCAGCCCTTGTCCTTGCATTTCTTGTAGACAGTATAGATTTTGGGTTGAAAGTTTATTGGGTAGGTTGGTGTCTCTATTGCTCCATTTTGGTTTCTGCCTGGCTAAAGAAGGTTGCCACTTCAGGGGCTTTATCCATGATGCTGTGAATCACAGCTTCCTTGACCCCCCACTGATTCTTGGGAGCCTCCCCCATCCAATGTCTCTGGAATGTCCTCTAGATGCCCTCCAGCTCCCCACCCTAGTAAGTAGCAGATTTCTATCTCTGCATATGGCCATCTGGTCATCTCTCCTGTCCCTCCCGACAAATGATCCTGAGCCCTCCCCTATCTTTTCGCCATTCTCTCTTCTGCCCAGTTTCCTCCCTCCATCTGCCTCCTATGACTATTTTATTTCCACTTCTAAGTGAAATACAAGCATTCTTGTTTGGGGCTTCATTCTTGTGTTGGTTCTTGGGGTCTATGGATTATAACATGGGTATCCCATATTTTATAGCTCATATTCACTTATCAGTGAGGATATAAAATCCATGTCTTTTTGGGCCTGGGTTACTTTACTCAAAGGTCATATTCTCAAGTTCCATATATTTACCTTCAATCCTTATGATGTCTTTGTTTTTAAAGGATGTACCACTGTGAAGATATACCACATTTTCTTTATTCTTCAGTTGAAGGACATCTAGGTTGTTTCCAGGTTCTGGCTATTACAAATAAAGCTGCTACTATAGTTGATCAAGTGTTTTTATGGTATAGTTGAAGATTTGGTGGTATATGTCCAGGAGTGGTACAGATGGGTCTTGAAGTAGAACTATTCCAATTTTAGAGAATCTACCAAATTGATTTGCAGAGTGGTTGTACAAGTTTGTACTCCCACCAACAATGGAGAAGTGTTCCCCTTGATCCACATCCTTACCAACATGTGCTATCACTTGAGATTTTGATATTAGTCATTCTGACTTGTGTAAGATGGAATCTCATCATTATTTTAATTTGCATTTTCCTGATGACTAAGGAATGATGAAAATTTCTTTAAATGCTTCTTGGACACTTGAGATGCCTCTGTTGAGAACTCTCTGTCTAGTTCTGTACCCCATTTTTTAATTGGGCTATTTGGCTTATAGGTGTCTAACTTCATGAAGTTCGTTAGGGTGATAAATTTGAATATTAGCACTGTGTCACATGTAGGTGTTTTTTCCCAATCTATAGACTGCCATTTTGTCCTATTAACAGTGTCCTTTGCCTTACACAAGCTTTTCAGTTTCATTATGTCCCTACATTTTGTTCTATTAGATTTAGTGAATACAGTTTAACATTGAGGTCTTTGATTCACTTGGACTTGAGTTTTGTGTAGATAAATATGGATCTATTTGCATTCTTCTACATGAAGACATCCTGTTAGATGAGTACAGTTTATTAAAAATGTTTTCTTTGTTCCATTGTATGGTTTTTCCTTCTTTGTCAAAAATCAAGTAGTGTCAAAATGTTTGTGTGTTTATTTCTGGGTCTTCTCATTAATGATGTTTGATTCCATTGATCAACCTATCTGTTCCTATACCAATACCACTCAATTTTTGTTACTATTGCTCTGTAGTACAACTTGAGGTCAGGGATGGTAATACCACCAAAGATTATTTTATTGTACAGAATTGTTTTGGTTATCTTGGGTTTTTAGTTTTTCCATATGAATTGCTCTTTAAAAATTTTTCTGTAAAGAATTGTGTTAGAATTTTATGAGAATTACACTGAACCTGGTAATTGTTTTTTGTAATCCTATTAATCTTATCAATCCAGAAGCATGGGAGAACTTCCCATCTTTTGATATCTTCCTCAATTTCTTTCTTTAGTGACTTCAATTCTTCTCATATTTGTCTTTCACTTGCTTGGGTAGAGTTACACCAAGATATTTTATATTATTTGTGGCTATTGAAAAGGGTGTTGTTTCCCTAATTTCTTTCTTGTCCTGTTTATTATGTGTATGAAAAAAGGCTACTGATTTCTTGAGTTAACTTTTTATTCAGTCACTTTGCTCCAGGTGTTTACCAGCTGTTGGAGTTCTCTGGCAGAATTTTTGGGGTCGCTTATTTATACTAACATATCATATGCAAATAGTGATACTTTGACTTCTTCCTCTCTGATTTGTATTTCATTGATCTCATTTAGTTTTCTTATTGTTCTGGCTAGAACTTCAAGTACTATATTGAATGGATTGGGAGAGAGTGGGTAACCTGGTCTTGATCCTGATTTTAGTGGAATTGCTTTAAGTTTCTCTTTATTTAGTTTGATGTTTGCTATTGCTTTCTTGTATATTGCTTTGATTATGTTTAGGTATGTGATTTGCTTCCCTGATCTCTCTATTTTCCTTTTCATTTCTGATAGGAGTTTACTCATTTCCTCTTTAAACACCTCTATCATCTTTATAAGATTGAATTTAAGGTCATTTCTTGTGCTTCAGTTATATTAGGATACCCAGAACTTACTGTATTAGTATAGCTGTGCTCTGAGGTTGTCATGTTACCCTGGCTTCTGTTGATTGTGTCCTTTTGAGAGTTTTTAGCCATCTGGATGGTTTGGGTCCCTGGATGCTTCTGATGTACTAGGTATTGAAAAGAGGCTTAACTTTGGTAGTCCTGTGCAGCATTCCTCTGATGTATATGCTTTGTCTGTACGGTTCTGGATTAGAAGGTCTGTAGGATTCAGGATCCACAGGTCTGTATGGTTCAGTGTTTGCAGGTCTTATGAAAGTGGATGGAGAGGTGGCAGGAGAGTGAAGGTCCACTGGAAATAGCAAACTGCTCATGGCAGCTGAGGGTGCCCCAGAGGACTCATGAATCTACTTTAATAAAGGGGAAAAAATAAATAATCTGATGAGAAAATATCAAACTAAAATACAAATTGAAAGACATCATGGAGTCCAAACAGTAAGAATTAATAGACTACAACATTTCCTTTTTTGTTTTTTGAATATAATATTTCTTAGGGACAGAAAAAAAAGAATTGCTTTAAAAATAACAACAGAGATGTGGGTCTAATTCAGTGGTCATGCACTTGCCTAGAGTGCAGGAAGACCTGGATTTGGTCCTTAGTATCCCTCCACCCCCCACATGCTGAAAAGGAATAAATTCTTTATACTTTATTCTTCAAAATAAAGAACATTGAAGAAAGTTAGTATATTTGTATTGAGTAAAAAAATAAAAATGTGTCTTAAAATGAGGTGAAATAGAAAAAGTTAAAATAGTTGGGGAAAGGGAAGGTAATTACAGACAGATATGGGAAATGAGTAGCAGAAGGTAAGTAAATATGATGGAAATCAAATAAAAAGTATGAGAATGCCACAATGAAACACAATTATTATGTGTGCGCATATATGCTTGTAAAAGTATTGTTTTATTTTATTCTTCACCACTGTGTCAATATACCTGAAAGAAATTACCTAAAAAGGTGGAAATTTTTGATTGGTTCATGGGTTCACAGGTGTTGGATTATCATGATGGGAGTTGTATTTTGATGTGGAGCAGTTTGCATCATGGTAGACAGGAAACAAAATGGTGATACAGGAACAAGCCATGTGAGATAAGAGCCCCAAGGACAAATTTTAAGCAACCTCCATCTTTCTGACACACACCCTCTCCAATAACATCTTGTACTATACATTCATTGAAGGACTAATTTATTCAGTAGGTCATGGAGTTTAAGAGCCTGTAGAAATATCATCAGACATCCACTGTGATGTGTACTTTAGGAATCATTCAGAAGGACTAGATCTTCATCAATACACAGAACGCTATAAAATAAGGCAATCAAGTAGGTCATGAAAGTTAAGCATCTCAGGTATTCGGAGTGAGGAAACATACAAGGGCAGCAGAAACACAGAGGAAAAGGTTCTCCACAAAGCATACATGCGACTCACAAAGCCTATGTATGGCCAGTCTTACAGAACGAAAGCAATGCTAACTTCAGTATCTGGGGGAGATGAAACCCCCTATTTGCTGTTAGTAGGGATAAGAATTGTGGTAACTGCTTAGCAGAATAGTCTGGCCTTATGACCAAAATAAGTATTTATCAACTCTGCTTGCTTTATATAATCCATCTTTTTAAATCTAATATGAATCCCTAAGGAACTATGTACTGGAATACCCATTCTAGCATCATCTGTGGGTCAGGAGTTGGATGTGTTTTCCCAATTCCCATCTGTATGAGAGAGATAGACAGTAGGCAGTGCAAAGAAGAGAATTACTCTAACCAGAACCAACAAATCATGTCTACAGACCTTAATGGACCAGTCATGAAAATAGAATACTTAGTGAAAGAAAAAGAGTGAGTACAGAAGTTATAAGGTGCTATATACAGGAGGCTGGAAAGATGGAGCAACAGTTAAAACCACTAACTCTTGCAGAGGGTACAAGTTGGGCTCACAGAATCTACATCACAGCTTACAACCATTTATACTTCTAGTCCCAGAGTATCTAATGCCTGATTCTGAACTCCACAGGTACCACGTTTATACATGGTACTCAGACATTCACACAGGTCAACACACATACATGAAAAATAAACTAAATAAATATCTGTAATATTTACTTCAATAAAAATTTCTTCCATAAACTATAGACAAATACTATGCAAACACAAACACATATAACATACCCTTTCATGCATTAACTAATTAAATATATTTTTCCACAGGTAGAGTAAGATGGATTAAAAAAATGATAAAAGGAATGTTTAAACAAAATATAGAAAAATAAGAGAATAGAGAAAAAGTAGATATCACTTCTAGTGTATAAACAAAAAACAAATGTTGATAATTAAAGAATAATATAGTCATGTTAAATGATTGTACTTATATATAAATATATGAGAACTTGGACAAAACAAATCATATATGTTGGTAAAAGAACATGTTTTATAGGTCAGTAAAAAATGTATAGAGTTTTCAGAACAGAAAATTAGGTTACTATATCACAAGCATTAACACACAAATGTCAAAGACACATTTAGAGATTTTGGAAAACGATATAAAAATAGCTTTGTGTTCTTTACGCTGACAGAATAAGAAGTGATTTTTATAAGTACATGAAAATTCATAAATCATGAAAGAAATAGACTAAGCTACAACCCGTTGTGCTAAAATAATGATTTGAACTACATTTAAATAGGAATTATAATAGCATAAATACTGAAATAAATAAGCAAGAGATGGGTGTTTTCAGGACTTTCCAAAAAGATCAGTCTTTTCAGTAATAGTTTGCTATAAAACTAAGGAAACAAATTCAATAATTCAATAGAAAAACAGACAAGACCAAAAAAAGAGATACTTTGGGAGAAAAGCAAAAGTAAGTCGCCAAATAATTTGTGACATATGTAGGAAAAATGCAGATTTTAAAATAAAATGAATTCAGATCCTAACCAAATGGATTGGCAAATATATAGAAATATCCTTAAATAGCTAGTCCTTCTGAGGATGTACAGTAATTGAAACACTTTTCTAAATCTAATAAAGGTATAACTTTTAATGAATATTTTGGAAAACCAAGCAAACATTATTGAGTAAAGAATGTGTGTGTGTGTATGTGTGTGTGTGTGTTTGCATGTGTCTGTGTGACTGTGTGTATGCGTGTGTACACATTTATGCTACACTTAGCATAAAACAAACTAAACTCCACCCTTCTTCATCATTGGCCAGGATTGAATGTGCTTCCTTGATGTCTATTCAGAGCAATATAACCAGATACACCTGGATACTCTAAATGCCCATTACCACAAAATGAATAATGATATTTCATATGTCCAAAGAGCTAATATTGATGAAAAGAAAATAACTAGATAGACACATAAGCATGTCTTTTAATCATACCTAGAACTATTGAATTTATCTAAATGTCAAGATATGCAGAACTCAATAATATATTCAAGAATATGTGTTCAGAGGTGGGGAGAGGGGTTGGGGATTTAGCTCAGTAGTAAAGCACTTGCTTAGCAAACACAAGGCCCTGGGTATGGCCCTGAACTCTGAGAAGAAAAAAAGACACAAAAAAAAAAAAAAAAAAAACAAAACGAACAAGCAACAAAAAGTAAAACAAAAAAGACAACAACAACAACAACAACAACAACAACAACAAAACCCAACAAAGTAACAGAGCAGGGAGATGACTCAGTGAGTAAAAATACNGGGTATGGCCCTGAACTCTGAGAAGAAAAAAAGACAAAAAAAAAAAAAAAAAAAAAAGACCAAACGAACAAGCAACAAAAAGTACAACAACAACGACAACAACAACAACAACAACAACAACAACAACAAAACCCAACAAAGTAACAGAGCAGGGAGATGACTCAGTGAGTAAAAATACACGCTGGTATGCCTGAAGGCCTCTGAAGCCTCGTATACCACATCAAAGCTAGATGGGCTGGAGAACATCAGGAATCTCACTCTTCTTCTGAGATGAGAAGCAGAGACAGAAGAGGCAGTGAAATGGAAGAAGGGGAGACCCTGCCTCAAGGCATGGTAAGAGAGAACTGAGTTTCACAATTTGCTCTTTGAACTGTCCTCACAAACACACATGTAGACAGCATAAATAATACTTTAAAATAGTTTGTACACATTACTTATGTATCGAACAATAATATTGAGGATTTATAGGGTGATTGCAATTAGGCAGGGAAGGTTAAAGGCTGAGCTTATGTATGCATCAACAATAACATATATATGTATGTATGTATATATACACACACATATATATATATATACATACACAAGTATGCATAGAGAAATGTCCTTAACTGAAGCACAAACAGAAATTTACTCTACCACTGTTATTATTTTCAAAGGTCCATTCTTTAAGTAGATCCTGAAATCTAGTCATTATTTTATAAACTGATAATATTTATTAATTTTTTGGAGCAAAGAAATGTTCTAGGTAGCATGTTGGTAAAGACATAAAGAGCAATATTAGATCACCCAGAAAAAACTTCAATAGTTTGTGAAGTTTATACAAGGTATGGCTTCATTTGTAGAAAACCTCCAAGGAAGGGGCAGATGTACAGATAGGAAGGCAAAGACTTTGATTCCAACCTGGTAACTTAGTTATTTTTCTCTAAATATGCTCTTCTTTAACAAGCACAGACATGCCTGACAAAGGGTGATCAGTATGGCAATAGCCCTATCATAGCCCTACACAACATACAGATCACCTCAGCAATAACATACAGATCACCTCTTCATGTGGTTTAGTGAGTGCCCCATGTTTCTATTGTGAATAAGAGCAAAGCTATCTGATACATGACATTTGCAATTTAAACTAACCTAGGTTATTAAACCATTGCCCCTTAAATGTAAAATGTTTCCTACCTGTCAACAAATCACAAAAGTTATATGCCACTGTTCAGTCAATCCAGTCTATTTGGCAAGTTCCAGGTTAATGAGAGTCTCTGTCTCAAATATGACAGAGGTTCATTAGAAATGGTACCCAAGGTTGTCCTCTGGCTTCAATACACACACATGTACACATAAATACATGAGCTTGCACATACATATCCACAAAAGTCAGAAAATAAATTTGTACTTAATTTTTGTCTTTTCATTTTAGTCTTCCCTCATAAATAATGAGAAAGGCCATTAGACTTTATTTCAGTGGACCAAAACCTCACAGGTCTTGCTTATAAGTTTGCAAGACTTTACTCTTTGGAGGTGATATCGGGTGAGTCCTTTTCAGGCTTGAACAGGGCTAGGACATTACCAAACCCATTCTCAAGACTATCAAAGACCAGGAAAAGAAATGACAATTTCCAGAGGTATGATATCAAAGGAATGAGAACTAGGCCATCTGCCAAATGAAGAGGGTACAAGGAGTCACAGCTTACAGTGAGCTCCAGAGGTGCGGCCTGCTGACTAGGCCACTGTGGTTAAAATGTATGGCTTAGTATCAAACTTATTGGTCATTTATTTTAGAATATTTTCAATCATTATTACTTGAAGCAAACAATTAAAATTTATCCCAGTTATGGAATGCTTATTTCGTATTTCCGATGTAAATGATGCAATCTACCATTCCACTAGGCTGGGGAAAAAAAAAGAAAAGAAAATTGTGTGCAGGAAAACATTAATAAAATACAATGTCCATTCATGATACATACACATAAAATGCAAGAACCGTGAAATAGAGCAAAGATTCCTCAAACTGACATAAAACTCCAAGGTTGTCATCAGTATTTTTAGTGAGAAATTGAATACTTTCCTGCTAAGACTGGGTTCAAGGTAAGGATGACTATCTGTTACAATAAGAGTGGATGCAATGTGTTCATTTTGAACATTTGTAGAATCATACAGCAAAAAAGGGAGCTGTGACACATACCATTTGTGATTTCAATTAATAAGAATCTGTCAAATTGGAAAATCAATTGTAATAATTATATCACAGTAATAAAGATTTTAAAAATCATGAAAACCTATACAAACACTACCTAATTTTAAATCTGCACTCTGCTTAGAAAATGTTCAATAATTTTGTTTCTAAATTAGACTGTTTTCAATCTGTTAGAGTTCCACCTATTTCTCTGCAAATTTCATGGTTTTTCTTTTCTTTAAAACTGCATGTTGTTTACAAAGAGACACACACACACACACACACACACACACACACACACAGAGAGAGAGAGAGAGAGAGAGAGAGAGAGAGAGAGAGAGAGAGAGAGAATTCATAGTTTATTTTATTTGTATTATTTCTTGGTTACTGTGGTTAGTGGAGTGACATATATGGATGAGTAAATATGTCTGCGGCATGTTTAATTCGGAGTCTTTGAATATATACCTAAGAATGGTATAGCTAGGTCTTATGGTAGTTCTATTTTCAGTTTCTGAGAAGGACCTCCATCCTGATTGTCATAGTGATTGTACAAGTTTGTATTTTCATCAGAAAGAAATAGCCCACCCTCACATTCTAACAATTGTTGCTTTTTTGTTGTTTAATAAACTTGATGCTTTTTGTTCCACCTGACCAAGAATGTCAAAGCAATTTGGTGTTTCATCTCTTTGATGACTAACTATATTGAAGAGTTTTCAAGTATTAAAGATCATTTTATTTCTTCTTTAAAAATTATATGAGTGCATTTGTTTATGTATGTATGTATGTATGTATGTATGTATGTATGTATGTATAAATGGATTGATGTGTAGTTCATTAATTTAGAAAATACATCATGAAACCGGGCCTGGTGGCGCAGGCCTTTAATCCCAGCACTCGGGAGGCAGAGGCAGGCGGATTTCTGA
>NC_034605.1:10606799-10608371 GCF_900095145.1 Mus pahari
GGAAGGAGAGAAAATAATAGAACAGACATGATAAAAAAGCAAAAGAGGCCTGACTGGGATCAAGAAATCAGGGTGTAGGCTTTGATTTTTCAAAATATACATTAATACTGGTTCTGAAATGCTTCAACCTCTTTTAGACCAGAAATCAAAGGTGGGTATCACGGTTTGAATATGGTTGGCCCAGGGAGTGACACTGTTAGAAGGTATGGTCCTGTTGGAGTAGGTGGGTCACTGTGGGTATGAGCTTTAAGACTCTCACCCTAGCTGCCTGAAAGCAAGTATTCTGCTAGCAGTCTTCAGATGAAGGTGTAGAATTCTCAGCTCCTCCTGCAGCATGCTTGCCTGGATGCTGCCATGTTCCTACTTTGATGATCATGGACTGAACGTCTGAACTTGTAAGCCAGCTCCAATTAAATGTTATCCTCATAAGAGATGCCTTGGTCAGGAGTGTACCTGGAGGGATCCATGGATCCAGATACATGTGTGGTTCTTTGGGCCAATTCCAAACGTAAATCAGTAGTGGCAGTCCAGTCCAATCAGCAAACACTAAACAAGAATCAGTAGAACTGGCATGCCTCAGAAGTAGCAAGAAGCAGCTTGGATACCACAAGGTGTTCTTTGGTGCTTTTCTCAAAAAGAACTCAAAACAAGTGAAAATTAGCCAAGACCAGTGAAGTATTATAAAGTGAACTAGTCCAAGAGCATCATCAGTGAGGACCATTGAAGCATTGCAAGGCTAATTCGCTGTCTGTTGGGTTATACTTATACTCTTTCTAAACATCACATGGACTCTCAAGCACCTACTCCACCAACACATCAAATGCCCTTTCACAAGACAACTTCCAGAAAAGCACCAAAATTCTGTTCTCATAGCAATATTCTCTCACATCCTCTCATGTTTTTGCTCCAGCAAAACATCCTCTCGTAAGACAGATTGGCACAGGGAAAATTTCCTGAACAAAACAATAACGGCTCAGGTTCTGAGATCAATTGACAAATGAGACCTGATAAAACTGAGAAGCTTCTGTAAGGCAAAGGACACCGTCAATAGGACAAAACAGCAACCAACAGATTGGGAAAACATTTTTACCAACCCTCCATCCACTAGAGGGCTAATATCTAATATATATAAAGAACTCAAGAAGTTAGACTTCAGAGAATCAAATAACCTTATTAAAAATGGGGTACAGAGCTAAACAAAGAATTCTCAACTGAATTGAATGGCCGAGAAGCACCTAAAGAAGTGTTCAGCATCAGGGAAATGCAAATCCCAACAACCCTGAGATTCCACCTCACACCAGTCAGAATGACTAAGATCAAAATCTCAGTTGACAGCAGATGCTGTTGAGGATGTTGAGAAAGAGGAACACTCATTCATTCCTGGTGAGATTCCAAGCTGGTCCAACCACTAAAATCAGGGACTAGACAAGGCTGCCTACTTTCTCCCTACCTATTCAATATAGTACTTGAAGTCCTAGCCAGAGCAATTCGACAACAAAAGGAGATCAAGGGGATACAAATTGGTAAGGAAGAAGTCAAAATATCATTATTTGCAGATGATATGATGGTATA
>NC_034605.1:10608727-10614796 GCF_900095145.1 Mus pahari
TAACATGGTCAAAATGTCCATCCTGCCAAAAGCAATCTACAGATTCAATGCAATCCCCATCAAAATTCCAACCCAATTCTTCACAGAGTTAGAAAGGGTGATTTGCAAATTCATCCATATATATTTCTATATGGTATTAAATATCCATTAAATATGGCACAACAAGTTGTTTATTTCTTATCATATTTTCCAACAATATATCTCTTACATTCACTATAGGGCTTGAATAGTATATTCAAATAAAACTTAAATGAAGGAATTTCAATCAAAAAGCACATGTATACAGTTAATATTTGCTTAGATAACTATGGACATGCTCTCTTTCACAGCTCCTATTTGAGACAAAGAATTATTTCTAAGTATCATGTTCAGTATTCCAGGAAATGCTATAAGGATGGAGAAGTGAGGACCATGACATTTACTCTTAGGGGACTTTGAATATTATGGTGGTGATTCATCCTAAGTACAAACGCTGTTCAATAACAATAATGCTGCAGTAGATGCCACAAATCAACATAGCATCAAGTAAGCAGAACTTAAACACGAGGTGCTTAGAATGGCCAAAGATTGTAGGGGAGATAGATATATATCTCCTTGCTAACCTCTGTAGGAAGTTCTAATATTCATTGTTCTAATTACAACAGAGATGTGAATCATTACATCTACTGATCTGAACTGATGTTAATCCAATGTTGTTCTAAGAGATATGAGAAACAACTACAACAGAACCCACTCAGTTCCCAAGTTAATAAAGTAATATCATCTTTGAATGGCTCAAAGGACTAATAAAATGATATGGAGTGAAAAGCTCTGTGGAAACTTTAATCATAAACAATAATTATGTTTCTCTGTGATCATTTTGTGGACGATCTACTCCAGAGGCGTTCAACAATAGAAAGTGCTGTTACTGTATGAATTTGTGTTTCCAAATTTATACCATTATGATTAATAACATGGTATTGCTGTAGGCAAGAGCTTCAAAGAGGATATTTAGTGCTGGATGAGTCATAAGGGTGGGGCCCTAATAGTATCCAATGAATGACCTTACAAGGGGAAGAGAGACCAATGATTCACAAAGTAAAGGCTCTGTAAGGACACAGGAGATAAAGCCACCTACAAGCCAAGAAGATCTTCAGTGACAAGAAACTCATCTACACTGTAACCTCAGACTTCAGCCACCAGAACTACAAAAAAATAAACATGTATTATTTCAAGTCTCTTGTCCTTTGTTTTCTTATTAGTGACAGACCTAGTGGATTAATTCAGAGTCAGAACCCACAAGATAATTGATAGTCCTTAACTTACATCTATGTTTAAAATAATCCCAGGGACTTGACTGTTTATTATAACTGCCAGAGGGAAACCTGACACCTCACAGCATGAGAGGGTGTGAGTTTCTATGGTTATCTAGAGTCCTTGATCTTGAATTAGTTTTCGTTACAGTGGAGGTTTAATATTGAAGAAGAAATATCATATGAGGAAGAAGGATCATATGTTTGAACACTTGGGTCCCAGGTTGGGGAAGGCTTTAGGAAATGTCACCTTGCTGTAGCATATAGAATTTATAGTAGCCACATGTTGTGGACCTTCCGTGTTTACATCCTAGCCTTACTTGTTCTACCCCAACCTTGCTTCCTGTGTGCCACAAAACATGCACCACACTACTTCTGTGGCCATGTCATGTCTTCACTCTCATCATGGACACATACACAACCTCCTCGGAAGTATTATTCTACATAAATAATAGAAAACCACAGAAAAGCACCAGTGTTCTGTGGACTGCTTACAGAATATAAAATGATAGTTACTCTGTATTCACTTTCTATTCTTTTCTCTTCTTTTCTTTTCTTTTCTTTTTTATTTATTATACAAAAGACTTACTCTTAGGAAACCTCATATAAACGTAATTGAATTGTGTTATTAGAAATTTTCTGTATTTACATTTCAAATGTTATCCCATTTTCTAGTTACCCTTCTGAAATTCCCAATCCCTTCCCCTTCCCCTGCTCACCAACCCTCTTACTCCTGCTTCCTGGCCCTGGCAGTCACATATACCGGGGCATATAACCTTCACAGGATCAAGGGTCTCTCCTCCCATTGATGACCAACTAGGCTGTGCTCTGATATATATGCAACTAGAGCCATGAGTCCCACCACATGTTTTCTTTGGTTAGTGGTTCAGTCCCACAGAGCTCTGGAGATACTGGTTAGTTCATATTGTTGTTCCTCTTATAGGGCTGCAAACCCCATTCAGCTCCTTGAGTATATTCTCTAGCTCCTTCATAGGGGACCCTGTACTCCTTCCAATAGATGTCTGGGATCCACTTCTGTATTTGACAGGCACTGGCAGAGCCTCTCAGGAGACAGCTACATCAGGTTCTTCTCAGCAAGCTCTTGTTGTCATCCACAATAGTGTCTGGTTTTGGTGGTTGTCTATGGGATGATCTCCAGGTGGGGCAGTCTCTGGATGGTCATTCCTTCAGTTTCTGCTTCACACTTTGTCTCTGTAACTCATTCCATGGGTATTTATGAAATTCCTAGACAAATGGATGGATCTGGAGGATATCATCCTGAGTGGGGTAACTAAATCACAAAAGAACACACATGATATGCACTCACTGATCAGTGGATATTAGCCCAGAATCTCGAAATACCCAAGATACAATTCACAAAACTCAAGAAGGAAGGCCAAAGTGTGGGTACTTCAGTCCTTTTTAGAAAGGGGAACAAAATATCATGGAAGGAGTATTTTAGCTTCAGAAATGTTTATATAAATCTAAAGATGAATCACAGTGGTATTTTTAGGAGAGGCATTTGCAAATAAAATAAAAGAGAAGGCCCAAGAACTCCACAAGACTCCCTTCCTTTCCCCCTTCCTTTGCTACGTGTTGCTCAATGTGCAGGCCTTAAGACCTCGTCTGTGTCCTTTTCATCTAGAAATTTGCTGTTATGAATAAAATTTTTCTTTTTTCTGATTTTTAAATTTTGTATTGGATATTTTATTTATTCACATTCCAGATGTTATTCCCTTTCCCAGTTTCCCCTCCAGAAGCTCCCTATCCCACACCCCTTCTCCCTGCTTCTATGAGGATGCTCCCCTTCTCACATATCCACTCCCACCTCACTGCCCTGGCATTTCCCTACATTGGTGCATCAAGCATGCATGGCCAAGGGCCTCTCCTCCCATTGATGCCAGACAAGGCCATCCTCTCCTACAAATGCAGCTGGAGCCATGGGTCCCTCCATGTGTACTCTGGTTGGTGGTTTATTCCCTGGAAGCTCTGGGAGGTCTGGTTGGTTGATATTGTGGAACATGAGTTTTTTCCCTACCAAGGTCAAATTCAGGTAAAGTTAATCTACTACCTCAACTCAGTCCTGCCTATGTCAGTAGTACACAGGATCTGCAGAAGGACTTTACAAACAAATCTCTTCTTTACTCTCAGTGTCTCTGGTTTCTCACAAGCATCTGGCCTCTACAACAAAGACTTTTAAGTCATATTTCAGAGGTTCTCCATGGAACTCATCATCTGCCATATTTCAATATGCAATAAATATCCTTCCTCTCAGCTAGTAGCCATGTATCATGTGCCTTGTAGATATATCTTTCTTGGAATCTGTTCTAACATTACTGGGCCCATACCCAAAAAGCACTAGAGGCATCCCAGAGCATCTCTTCTCAGAATCAGTCCCACTAGCTCTTGCAAAATTGACAAAAAAAAAGAAAGAAAGAAAGAAAAGAAAAGGAAAGGAAATAAATTTTAAACAAGCAAAAAATGACCACTGTAAGTAGATGTGTGCCACTGCAATTCAATTAAATGTTCAGATAGAAACAGAAACAAGAATCCCCCCCCCCAAAAAAAAACCCAGATGGTTAAGAACTGTATTTTTTCTACAAAGAAGCTTCACCCAAATGTCCATGTTTCCTGCATTTGAGGGGTTAGAGTGAAAATAGAGTTCTTTTCTCGCTGCATTGTGTGGATGATCTACTCCAGAGGTTCCCACATAGTAGGCCTTTCTCAAAAGCTGAAGACAACATTGCCTCTACTAAAGCCAACAAAACAGGCTCTTGCATGTTGAAAGGGAGAATTGGAAAAATCAGAAACAGTCTACAGAGATTTCGAAGGAGGTGGAGTTGCCAGTAGCCAGGTAGAAACAGTCTAACATGAGAGACATATTTCCTGAGCCTACCACAGCCACTCACCCACCTTCAAGAGAAAAGCAGCATAGGTTCAGAGCTCAGTATGAAATACACTTGACCTTGACCCCTACAGACTCAAAATGCATCATTCTTTAGGGCAAAGGCTATCTTTAATTTATTTCCATCTTTGGACTATCTTTAAACAGGTGAAAGCTATGTATCTACATTATAAAAACCAGTTTGTATAAGGAAGCCCCTGCCGCTAACAGCCTGCCTGTTTCTCTCAGATTTCACTCCTAACTATTTGAGGGACTGTCATCTAGTCAGTATGAAGCAATATATATTTTCCATGATAAATTAATTATGAAATTAAGAGTGCTAAAGCACTCAGTTAATAGTGCTCAGACATAATCATATTAGAGAGACTATTTCTCTACACTATTATTTGCAATCTTGTTAATTATATCTTAAAACTGGGATAATCAGAGAGTAATGAGCCATATGAGAAAGAAAGGCAAAAGAAACAAAATAAGGCAAAGTGAGGCACAACATAAAGGTCTACAGTCTCTAATTTGGCTAGCTGCCTCCTTTGGAAAATTGTACTATTCATCTCTTTATCCACTGACAAAGTTATTGGATAAAGAATTAGAACAGTGGTTCTCAACTTGCATATCACAGCACCTTTGGAGTTACATATTAGATATTCTGCATATCAGATATTTGCATTATGATTCATAATAGCAGCAAAATTACAATTGTGAAGTAGCAACAAAAAAAAATTTACGGTTAGGGTCATCACAGCACAGGGAACTGTATTAAAGGGTCACATCATCAGGCAGGTTGTGAACTACTCAATTAGATGTAGTTAGAAATACTGGCATAACACATATTCAAAAGATGGGGTTTGGGGTTTTGCCTGTCCCTTTCTAAGGGTCTGCAAAATCTGAAAACCAAGCAACAAAACAGCCAATCCTAAAATGTACAATAATTGTATTGGGGTTATTCCAGGCAATTAAAGTGAATTATATTATTCATTTAATAATGGGAACATTATCGCTATTTTTAAAGGAAATACTTTTGGTTTTGTTTTTTTTATTAATTTTATATTTTTACAGTCCAGTTGTTGCTCCCCTTCTAGTCTGCCCTCCCATAGTTCCATTCCTCCTCCCCCGAGTCTCCAAGAAGATCTCCCACCAGGCCTCCCTACAACCTGGGGCCTCAAGTATCTCAAGTATTAGATGCTTCTTCTCCCACTGAGGTCAGAGCAGACAGTCCTCTGTTGTATATGTGTCAGGGGCCTCAGAAAGTCCTTTATGCTGCCTGGTCAGTGGCTCAGTGTGTTAAGAGATCTCGGGGGTCTAGGTTCGTTAAGGCTGCTGGGATAGCCCTCCTCCTCAGGTTCTTCCAGCCTTGCCCTAATTCAACCACAGGTGTTCCTGATTTCAGTCCAATGATTGGGTGTAAGTATCTACATCTGTCTCAGTCAGATGCTTGTTGGGTCTCTCAGAGGACAGCCATGTTTGGCTCCTGTCTGTAAGCACAACACAGCATCAGTAATACTGTCAGGCCTTGGAGGCTCTCCTTGAGATCGATCCCAAGGTGGCCTGGTCACTAAACCACCTTTCCCCTCAGTCTCTTCTCAATTTTTGTCTCTGGAGTTCTTTCAGACATGAACAATTCTCTGTCAGAGTTTTTGAGTGTGGGGTGGCAACACCATCAGATCACTTGATACTTTCTTTGTTTTATTATGATTATTTTCTTTATTTAAATTTCAAATGCTATCCCGAAAGTTCCCTATACACTCCCCCCCTCCCCTACCCACCCACTCCCACTACATGGCCCTGGCCTTCCCCTGTGCTGGGTCATATAAAGTTTGCACGACCAAGGGGCCTCACTTCCCGATGATGGCAGATTAGGCCATCTTCTGCTAC
>NC_034605.1:10616687-10620486 GCF_900095145.1 Mus pahari
GGAAGGTGCACAGAGGCCTGGCATTCAGATCTGCCTCCTGGCTGAAGATGTAGACCCAAAACAGGGCCTCTCCCAGAAGATTTGTTGCCTCTGCAGTTTATTCACTCACCTGCACAGACTAGCCACTGAGGGACCCTGGACACAATATGACTCTCTCACCTGCTCTGGCAGACAGAGCCCTCACAGGTCCAAATTTCTGGAGCCTGAAACAGTGTCTGTCCCAGAAGTTAGGTTACTTCTGTCAATGCCGAAGCTGTGGAGCTTCTGGGGTCCACACTCTTGCCAGTGCAGACTGGAGTCTAAGAGAACAGGACCAATGATGGCTCTCCTGCCAGTTCAGGCCTTGAGACTCCTCCTGGGCGGACACCCCTCCTCGGGTGGGAAAGGTGCTGGATGACTGGAGCCAGAAAAGGAGTTTGTCTCAGCAGCTGTGTTGCTTCTGCAGGCTGCCCCCTCCCTGGCAGTGCACTGGAGCAAAGATGGCCCTCCTTCTGGTTCAGGCCCAGAGACTGCTCCCGGGAAGACACCCCTCCTCGGGGGGGGAGCCAGAAAAGGAGTTTGTCTCAGCAGCTGTGTTGCTTCTGCAGGCTGCCCCCTCCCTGGCAGTGCACTGGAGCAAAGATGGCCCTCCTACTGGTTCAGGCCTGGAGACTGCTCCTGGGCAGACACCCCTCCTCGGGTGGGAAAGGCACCAGATTACTGGAGCCAGAAATGGGATCTTTCCCACAAGCTGTGTCACTTCTGCAGGCCGCCCTCTCCCCAGCAGTGTACCGGATCAAAGATCCACTTGATACTTTCTATTGGAGGTGGACTCCACGAGTTCCCTCCCTCTCTTTGAATCCTGAGAGTCTTTCACCTCCAAGGTCTCCAGTACATCCTAGAGTGTCTCCCCACCTCCCATTTCCCAAAGTTGCTTATTCTTATTCATTCTGTTGGCCCTCATAGTTTCTCTCCTGTGCCCCTATACCTGATCAGGTTCCCTTTTCAGTCCCTTCTCCCCTCTCCTATCCAGGTCCCTCCCTCTGTCTGCCTCCCATGATTGCTTGCTTCACCTGCCTAAGTTGGATCAAAACATCCTTACTTGGGCCCTTCCACTTGTTAAACTTCAGTAGTTCTGTGGATTTTATACTAGGTATTCTGTACTTTTTTGACTTTTATCCACTTATTAGTGAGTATGTACTGTGCATGTCCTTTTGTATTTGAGTTACCTCACTCAGAATGACATTTTCTAGTTCCATCCATTTGCCTACAAAACTTATGATGTACTTATGATATTCTTAATAGCTGAATACTATTCCATTGTGTAAATGAACTACATTTTCTGTATCCATTCTTCCATTGTGGGATTGTTTTATGTTTTGTATTTTATTTGACCATTGTATCAATATTTTCTAAGGTATTTTTTAAGCCTGAGATTCTCTCTTCTATTATGTGTATTTTGTTGTTGATGCTTGCATCTGTAGCTCCTAACCTCATTCCTAGGTTTTTTTCCATTTCCAGGGTTGCCTACATTTTTTATTTCTTTATTGTTTCTAATTTCATTTTATAAGTATAGTAATCCTTTGTTCAATTCCTTCATGTGTTTGTGTTTCCTGTATTTCTTTAAGGGATTTATTTCTTCTTTAAGGACTTCAACCTGTTTACATGTTGTGTGGTTCTGCCTGCAGAAACACTGTGGATCCGAACTGGAGAACNAGAACTCCTGAAAAGGAACAGGGCTGCGAAAGGAAACATGGGGCCCTGGCAAAATGTCTGATCAAGGCCCAGATTTTTATTGTTTGAACTGGCTTAAATACAAGGAAGGGTTCCCAGTATGCCCCTGAGTCCTTTGAAGTTGCCACGGTGGATCTCGCTATGATGGGCAGTTCTTGCAATGGCGGGCAGGTCTCGCGATGGCGGGCAGGTCTCACAATAGCGGGCAGGTCTCGCGATGGTGGGCGGTCCGGGCGACGGTGGGCAGTCCGGGCGGCGGTGGGCGGTCCAGGCGATGGTGGGCAGTCCGGGCGAACTGGGTAGCACTCTGGTATTCCTGCTGGAGGGGGAGTGGTTAATGGGGGTGGGAGGCACCAACAACATATGTTTTCCTTTATGATCCCAACGTATATTGGTTTCAGTTGAACTTGCCTATCTCCATCTGGTTATTTCTGCTGTTAACTGGCCTGGGTGTCTGTCTGGAGCCTGCCTCCTGTGTCCCTGGGTTGCTTCAGGTCTCCTGGGAGACCTATGGCCCTGTCTGCAGCAGATCTCCTGGGAGGTCTTCAGACTGTGGGGTCTTCAGTGGGGCAAATATGCCAATAATCTATTGTTCTGGCTGCAGCAGACCTCCTGAAGGCATTCAGATTGTGGGATTTGTTACCCTGGGTATAGCATATCTCCTTGGAAGTCTTCAGACTGTGGGGTCTATTGTCCTGGGTACAACAGATCTCTTGGAAGGCCTTCAGACTGTGGGTTTTCAAAGGGGGCAGACATGCTGATGATTTGCCCAGGCAGAAGGCACAGGCCAGAAGGGAGGTCATTAAATACATTTGTACATCTGATGTCAAGACCATCAAGTCTTAAGGCAGAAAACACAAAGTGAAGCATGACTATTTCATAAATCATAAATTTTGTAGGTAATTAAAATTCAATGTGAGCAAAACCAAAGTTATTAAGAAGCACTTGAGTCAGATGGTAAAACTATTTTATTCTAAATTGAGTATATTGATACAGATGTGGTATCATCTGCATGAGAGATGCTGAGGATCATAAGACAGGACAGATTCTTTACTTATTGAACCACATGATCATAATAAATCTCAATCAAATTTAAAAGAACTTTTTTTTACATTCTTATTTTCAACAATAAGTAAATGTTTATTGAAAAGCTCTCAACTGAGGGAAAATAAACAAGGGCAATTTCAACGAAATAGACTCATCCTGAGTTAGATCAAAACAATTAATCTTCCTTTTGTAGTGTACCAATGGTTGAAGGGAAATATCAGAGGCTGTGTCTGGTTGAGTGGGAAGAGGACACTTCATTGGAAGGCACAGAAGATAGATTAGACAATTCCTACTTCTCTACCAATGGCCATATTGGAATGAATTATTTTGCCCTTCTCTATTTTTTAAGACATTTAGTATTTGGGATACTATGAGCACCAGATCTAGGTACCATAAAGTAAACAAAGCAAAACTAGAGAACCTGTAGAAGAGCTAGAAGGAATTAAGTTGTCCTTATTCAAAATAATCATAGTGGCTCTGTTTGGTTTAGGGGGAATTATCTTCTCTGTAGGTATTCTTCCTTTCTCAGTGTAATGGCAACAAGAGTCTCAGGGCAGAATTGTACAGGCAGTGATGATAGGGAAAGTATCGGCAAGAGAAATATAAATTTCAAAAGGGAAAAGGGTACTTCTGGAAAAGTCTCTAAATATACCTCACTGAGTGAAGAAATTGTGATTTGAGAAATAGAGATGCAGGTGGAGAAATGGCACAAGGCATACTAATACCCCAGGTCCATAGGGTGAAAAGGCATACTAATACCCCAGGTCCATAGGGTGAAGGAAGTGGTTTAGAAACAATAATTTTCTTGGACAATATATGAAACTGGTTCAACACCTTTCATAGTCAAAGACTGTGTTAGCAGTTCATGTCATACAGAAAATAGTAAGAATGTCAATTCCTTAAAAACACTTGCAAAAAAAAAAAAAAAAGTAAATACACCTATGTAGTGGCTATTCCTGGTTGTCAACTTGACTATATTTGAAATGAACTACAATCCAGAATTGGAAGGCTCACCAGTGAACCTAATCTGGAGACTGGG
>NC_034605.1:10620681-10643903 GCF_900095145.1 Mus pahari
TAGATCCTTGGACTTCCATTCACAGCTACTACTGAACCATTGTTGGGATTTGGACTGCAGACTGTAAGTCATCAATAAATTCCTTTACTATATAGAGCATATCCGTAAGTTCTGTGACTCTAGAGAACCCTGACTAATACAACATAAATTAAGTGTTCAGGGTGTATTTATGAATACAAGTAAAGACCAACTTTAAAATAAAAAAACCATGAGGTAAAGAAAAGGGATATTCTATTGTTGTGTGTGCACATACAAATAAGTAAAACAAAAATTAAATAGTTTTATAGACTTAGTGTGCAGCAAAACTTGAGCCTACATGATTCTAACAACTTGGGAGCTAAAGCTTCGGTCATCAGCTAATGGCACTGTGCAGAAGTCACTGGATTATAAGGGTGCTGGTAGATGAATCTATAAGCAGTGGGCTAGAAGGAGGTGGGACCTAACTGGAAGAAGTACTTCATGAGGATGTGCTTTGGAAGGGATGAAGAGTATATCTCCCTGGTTCTTCTAGATGTCCCCATCCTGGTCTCTCTTATTTCTCTGTACCTACCTACCTCTCCTTGTTTTTATTTTCTCAGTATCTTCCTTTCCCATATTCTCTTCTCTCTTGTCTTTTTTACCATCACTACTCTTCCCTCCCTCCCCTTCTCTTTCCCTCTTCCACAGAATCATAATGAGCAATTCTTCTTTTCATGCATCTTTCCAGTGTGCTCAGTCTCATTACTGAACTAAATGGTCATGGTCAAAAATCCTGAAATATTGAAAAATTACATTGTTCCTGGTGTTTTCTCACAGGGATGTATCTGACTAAAACAATGGAGTATTTTAGTTTGACTACTTGAAAAAAAGTGGCCTGGTTTAAAAGACAACACAAATATTCCACAAAAGCTTTAAATATTGAAATAAATAAATACATAAATAAATACATAAGTAAATACTGATGACAATAATGCTGCATATCTGATACAACTGGGAGTTGCCAAATATTCAATTTCTTTAGATGAGATATTTTCATTCAAATTCATGTGGAATGTTTACAAAACCAAGTATTTCTAAATTTCAAAACCAAGAAAAATCTTGGTCACAAAAGAACAATGGTAGATCCTTTTCCAATCTGTAGACTAGCTTTTTGCCCTGATGACAGTGATCTTTGCCTTGTAATAGCTTTTCAGTTTCTTGAGGCCCCCATTTATCAATTGTTGATCTTAGAGCCTGGACCACTGGTGTTCTGTTCAGGAAATTGTTTCCTGCACCAATGTGTTCAAGGGTATTTCCCATTTTCTCTTCTATGAGATTTAGTGTACCCAGGTTTATCTTGAGGTCCTTGATCTACTTGGACTTGAATATTTTACAGAGTGATCTATTTTCATTCTTTGTATGTAGACATCAAATTATACCAGCAGAATTTTGTTGAAGATTGTATGGTTTGAGATTCTTTATCAAAATTCAAGTGTTCATAGGTATATGGGTATATTTCTGTGTGTTTGATTTTATTCCATTGATCATTCTGACTATTTCTGTACCAGTACCATGCAGACCCTTTTAAAATCACTATTGCTCTGTAGTACAGCTTGAGGTCACAGAGGGTGAATCCTCTTATAGTTCTGTAATTCTTCAGAATTGTTATTGGTATCTTGGTTTTTTGTTTTTTCTATATGAAGTGGAGAATTGCTTGTTCAATTTCTACAAAATTATGCTAGAATTTTGATGAGGATTGCATTGAATCTACTGCTTTGGGTAAAATGTCCATTTCACTATCCTATCCATGAGCATGAGCTATCTTTCCATCTTCAGATATCTTCTTTAATTTCTTTCTTCAGGGATGTGAAGATTTTGTCCTACAAATCTTGTACCTGCTTAGTTAAAGTTACCTCAAGATATTTTATAATATCCATTATATTATAATGGCTGTTCTTTCCCTAATATCTTTCTTGACCTGCTTATCATTTGTATAAAGGAGGACTACTGATTTTTTTTTTTTAGTTAATTTTGTACACAGCTACTTTGCTGAAGGTGTTTTTCAGCTGTAGAAGTTCTCTGGTCTATTGTTGGGGTTGCTTATATATGCTATCATATCATCTGCAAACAGTGATACTTTGACTTTTTCCTTTCCAATTTATATTCCCTTAATCTCCATTGCTTGTGTTATTACCTTGGTTGGTACTCCAAGTGCTTGACTGAAGAGATAGAAAGAGAGAGGACAGCCTCATCCTGTCTTAATTTTTATTTGAATTGCTTTAAGTTTCACTCCACTTAGTTTGATATTGGATATTGGCTTTATGATTATTGCTTTGATTATGTTTATGTACGTTCCTTGAATCCCTGATTCCTTTAATACTTTTATCATGAAGGGGTTTTGGATTTTATCAAATGGTTTTTCAGCATTGGAATGAGATAATCCTGTGATATATTTTTTTCTTTAAGTTTGTTTCTATGCCAGATTTCACTGATGGATTTTCATATATTGAAATACCTCTGTATTCATAGGATGACACCTACTTGATCTTGGTGGATGATATTGTTGCTGTGTTCCTGAATTCAGTTTGCAAGTATGTTACCGAGCATTTTTAATCAGTGTTCATAAAAGAGAAAAATAGTCAAAGTCCTGAGACATCAGGGAAATGCAGATCAAAACAACTCTGAGGTTTCATCTTAGAACCATCAGAATGAATAAGATCAAAAACTCAATAGGTAGCACATGAGGGTGAAGATGTGGCCCAAAAGGAACACTTCACTTCTGCTGGGATTGCAAACTTTTACAACCACTTTGGAAATCAATTTGGTGGTTTCTCAGAAAATTGTGAATCCTACCTCAGTACCCAGATATAACACCCCTGTGTGTAATATACAAGAGATGTTCCTACATTACACAAAGACACTTGCTCTTTATTCATAGCAGCTTTATTTGTAATACTCAAAAACCAGAAACAACCTAGATGTCCCACAACTAAAGAACTGGATAAAGGAACGTGATACATCTACACAATGGAATACTATTCAGGCATTAAAAGCAAAGACGTCATTTATTTTCCTGGCAAATAGATGTGACTTGAGAATATCACTCTGAATGAAGTAACCCAGTCCCAAAAGGCATTCACTTATATCTGTATATTAGCCATAAAATAGATGTGCCATGCTCTACTCCATGACCAAAAGAAGCTAAATAAAAAGAATGCACAAACAAGTATGTTCGATTCTCACTTAGAAGAGGGAATAAAATAGTCATAAGAGGCAGATGGATGGAGAAAACTGAAAGAGGGGGAATTAGGAGGAGAATGAAGAGTTCAGCAGTAGGTGTGGGAAAGGACCTGAGAGATGACCATGAAAATGTACGGAAATCTGCAGCTGTTCAGGGTGAAAAGGTGTGTGGAGGGGGCATTTCCAGAACAAGACAGAATCCTGGGATAAAGGAGGCTCAAAGGAATCAATGGGAGTGACCTTACTATGACTTACAACATTGGGTATATGGAACCTGAAGAGGCAACCTCCTGTAGCCAGGCAGGAAACCCAATGAAGTGATAGACCAACCCACTCACAAATCTTTCAACCACAAGTTTATCCTGTCTACAATAAATGCAGGCACAGGGGATAGAACAGACACTGAGGGAATGGTCAACCAATAACTGGCCCAAATGAAGACCCATCCCATCAGCAAGCACCAATCCCTGACACTATTAATGATACTGTGTTATGCTTGTAGACAGGAACATGTTGTCCTCTGAGAGGCTCCACCTAACAGTTAACTCAGACAGATACAGACACCCACAGCCAAACAGTGGACAGAGCTTGGGGATTCTTATGGAAGAATAGGAGGAAGGATTTCAGCCTCAAATGAGGTAGAAATTCCACAGGAAGGCCAATAGAATCAACTGACCTAAACCCTTGGAGCTCTCAGTGTCTAAACTACCAACCAAAGAACATACACAGGCTGGACCTAAACCTTTCCCCCTCATATGTAACAGATGCACAGCTTGGTCTTCTTGTGGGTCCCAAACAATTGTAGCAGGGGCTATTTCTAAAGCTGTTGCTTGTATATGGGATATGGCCTTCTAGCTGAGCTGCCTTATCTGGCCTCAGTGGTAGATGAAGCACCTAGTCTTGCAGAGGCTTGGAATGCCAGGATATGGGGATGCCCAGTGGATACCTCCATCCTCTCAGAGGAGAAGAAGAAGAGGAATGTGGGAAGGATTGTGGGATGAGGTGACCAGGAAGGGGGGCAGTGAGCAGGATGTAAGTTAAATAAGTAAAAAATTAAATTAAAAAAAAAAAACCAACAGTGTTAGACATGTAACATGTGGCTTTACAGTCATTAATATTATGTTATATACTGATGATTAGCTAAGTAAATTTCAGAACCTATGTCAAAACTACACACCAAGATAACTAGAGAAGTTAGTAAGCAGCAGTGCATTTCCTTTAGTGATCACACTGTTCATCAAAATCATATTATAGATATTAAATATAAAATGAAAAGAATAACCAAAACATTTTGAGTGAAAATATTATTGAACTCTTTCTTTGAACATAAACTACTAACATCAAAATAACCATAAAACAGCAAAAGAGCATAACCCCTCATAATCCAAAATATCTCCATAAATAGACAACACTTGAATCAGAATCACAATGGAACAAAGTGATTGCAATTTAAAAGAAAATAAAAACCTGTTCTAGCTAAATTAATAGAAGGTGGAAACGGTCTCTATAAAATTCCTCACTTAGAAAGAAATTATGACAGTTAAGGAGACTTGTGATCACTTTAAGAATATAGGAAATAATTCCAATGAAAAGCAAATAATGAATATAAACTGATAAACATGGCTGAAATTAATGTGCAGCAAAACTGTAGTATCTTTAAAGGCAAACACAATTTTGTATCAGTTTGATATGTTTATGAATGCTTTATTATAAATAAAACCCACATTGCGTTCCATATTTAATCCATTGTAAAGTATAAAACTCAGTGATACTAATCATATTGGCAATCTGCTACATGATCATCAACATCTGTCTCTGATTCTATAACTTTTCAATTTTTTAAAACTAAATCTTTGTATCTTCAGACATGTCCTTATCCCCTAGTTTTAGTTCTTGTTAACCACCATCCTGTTTTCTACATGTGTGACTACTGGAGGTATCACATAAGAGAATAAAATAATATTTGTTGATTTATGTACTGGCTAGTTTTGTGTCAACTTGACACAGCTGGGGTTATCACAGAGAAAGGAGCTTCAGTTGGGGAAATGCCTCCATGAGACCCAGCTGTAAGGCATTTTCTCAATTAGTGATCAAGGGGGAGGTTCCCTTATGGGTGGGATCATCTCTGGGCTGATAGTCTTTGGTTCTATAAGAGAGCAGGCTGGGCAAGCCAGTGGAAGCAAGCTGGTAAAGAACATCCCTCCATGGCCTCTGCATCAGTTCCTGTTTCCTGACCTGCTTGAGTTCCAGTCTTGCATCCTTTGGTGATCAACAGCAGTATGGAAATGTAAGCTGAATAAACCCTTTCCTCCCCAACTGCTTCTTGGTCATGATGTTTGTGCAGGAATAGAAACCCTGACTAAGAATTTATTACTGACTTGTTTTCTCAACATAATATTCTCAAAGTTAATACATATTGTATCAAGCATCACAATTACCTCAATCTAGCTAAATAATTTTCCATTCTCTATGTGTGCCACGTCTTTAGCTTCTTTGTTTATTACTATTTAAGTATTTGGGTTTCCTCCATGTTTTAATTGCTACGAATAATTATACTATCAACATAGGTATAAAGATATTTCTCAAAGACTGTACACTCTCAGAACCGGAATTTTGGATCATATGGTAGCTCTATTTTCAAATTTTTTAAGGCACAATCATACTGTTTTCCTCTTCAGGCATAGCATTTCATAAATTCACCAACAGACTGCATGTGTCCTGATTTCTTTATCCACATTCTTATTTTGTACTTTAATGGTGGTCATCCTAAATAAAATTAAATTTAACAGTAGAGTACTAATGATGTGTTAGCTCATTCAAGAAAAAGAGAGAAATGATTTTTAAAATACAATTTGAGATTAAAAAAACAGAAAGAAGCATAAATTTTGAAGAGATTGAGGCAGTCATAAAAATATAGACAAAACTTTCTGACAAGACATTTGAAAGTTTAGAGGAAATGGATTATTTCCCAGCAAAATATGTATTGCCAAAATTCACCCAAGAAGAAAGGGGAAACTTAAATACACCAGTTACCATAAAAGAGTTTAGAAAAAGATGCTTAAAGATCTATCATTGAAAAAGGCAGTGTGAACAGATGGCCACCCAGCTGAGGTTTATGTAACATGCATTTTATATAACCTTTAAGAAAGAGAGCTGTTCAAAGTTAAATTATTTCAGGCCTTAGGGGGAAAAAAGATAAAAGACTTCCCCAGTTCATTTTACAAAGGCAATATAACTTTCAAAATAGGAAAATAGAACAATAAAAGATGACTATAAAAAGATGTTTATGAACAAAGGTGAAGATACATTAAAATGTGAGTAACTATGTTAAGGCCATGTTCCTTTTATGTGTTTTGTTGTTGTCACGTAAGTAACATGCTCAATGGATGATTCTGTGTCAAAAAATAACAGAAATGAAGTAAAGACAAAGGCGCTCTACCATGGCCTCATGAAGCTTTCTGTCTAGCATGAGGGGTATGAGAGTGAATGAACTAAACACACACTTGATATGTCAGCTGATGATTCATGAAAGAGAGAAAACTGAGCAGAGATGTAGACAGGTGTTAAGAGGGAAGTTAGCCACTTTGGATTACATATACCTTTAGTCAGAGAATGTGCTCTGCTAGTATGGAGACTGGAGCAGCCCAGCGAGCACTGTTTGGGATTAATGCAGAGTGGATAACACAAGAAAACAGGGAAGAATGCCATAAGGTACCACGAATCACAGTGCACCTGCTGCAAAGCAACATCAGAAGACAGGGCAATACACACACACACACACACACACACACACACACACACACACAAATAGTGCTGAGATCATGCAGGGCATTGAGTAAAACAATGAGTCACCCATGAAAGAGGAATACAGCACTTTCAACAGGGAGCTGGGGTTATTTAGCTTCTGTCTCAGTATATGGCTCTGACTATTAGAGTGAGATTGAAGAGCAGAAATCAAATGGGGGTGTTTTTTAATGCCTACCATAGGGCTTCAGATGCCTTGGATAACAATAATGACAGTGAAAGTGTTAGGAAATGCTGAGGAGATGTGTGTGTGTGTGTGTGTGTGTGTGTGTGTGTGTGTGTGTGTCTAATTGTGTTTGTGTGTGTGGTTCTGTGTGTGTGTTTGTCTGTATTTGTGTGTGTGTAGTTGTGTTTGTGTGTGTATTTGTGTATGTCTTTATATATGTGTGTTTGTGTGTATAAGTGTATGTTTCTATATGTGACTGTGTTTGTGTATATATCTGTGTGTATGTGTATATATGTGCAGATATATGTGTATGTATATGTGGATGTGAATGTATGTAGGTGTGTTTGTTTGTGCATATGTTTGTATGTACATGTGTATGTGTATGTCTGTGTATATAAGTATAATATATGTGTGTTTGTGTTTTTGTGTGTATGTATATGTATGTGTGTATGTGTGTATGTTTTTGTATATGTATATATGTATAGGTTTATCTGTATATGTGTCTGTATCTGTGTCTGTATATGTGTGTATATATGTGTATGTGTGAGTATGTTTGTATCTATTTATGTATGTGCATATATGATGTGTATGTTTGTGTGTATATGTATGTATATGTATGTGTATATGTGTATGTGCACATATTTATTTAAATGTGTGTACATTATTATATATGTTAATATATAATGTTTACATATTAAATATGGAAATTCATATATATGTATGTATTAAATATAAACATGCATTTAAGATAGAGTGGAAAAGGGAAAGGGCTGTAGAAATAAAATATAATTGGTGGTCAGATTTCCAAATTTGTTCTTTTTTTCTTCCATCTTCAGTCTAACAGATGTGGGCATGGAGTGGAAGAAAGATTAATCACTATTTGATCATGTAAAATCCATTATGTAAGGACAAAAATCAAACAGATATAAAAGTTTATTAAGAGAGATGTTTAATAAAACTCCCATTAGACATTCTTCTTTATCATTTTGTTTTTAAAAAATGAAGATTGCTGGTTTGCTTTGCTGATTTATTATTCTACATGCTAAAGTGAAAACTCTGTTTTAATTGAAATCAGAACTGGATATGTATTTGTACTTTTATGTCTTAATTTAATAATGCCTTCAACAACCAAGCCTTTGTAATGAGATACATAATTTAATAAATTGGACAAAGTTCTCAGAAGATAAAAATATCTCCTTTTCAGGACATAAGTTTCTAACTAGAAAACTCAGGAGCATATAAATAACTGGAGTTAAGACAAAAATCCATTACGGTGAACAGATAGAAGGCAAATGCATAAAATCTGAGGTTTGCTCTTAATAATGAGAGAATGAAGTGAGAAATAACAGTGAGAATGGTATGTAACTTTTAGATATAGATTTCATGAGAAGGAAACTATATATTCAGAGCAAAATACTGCTTTGTTAAGGAATTTAACATATCAAACAATAGAAAGTCATAACAGTTTAGAAGGACACTGTTTTTAAATTTAATGTGCATAATTCTTATATAAAATTTCACATAAATTATCTGACTATTTAATGCATGCATACAAATAGCAAAAAATAACCCTCTGATATATAGTAAGTAAAATCTTCTGAATGTTGTGATTAGGAAATGAGGATTTGATGTACCATAAATCAGAAGAAATAGGAATCCATAAAAATTAATATACTTTTGGCATGGAGATGTTCATATATGTCCATAGTCACAGCTGCAACAGAAGGTTCACACGCTTAAAGTCTGTTTTAGTTACATACTGACTTTAAGGCAGCCTGGGAAATTTAAAGAGGATATGCCTCAAAATACATAAGAAGGGAGAGGTCCTGTGGATGTCTGTCAATGGTAGAGTTCTCAACCTAATATATCCACAGCTAGTCCCTCATATTAGAAAAAAATGAAGAGATGTTAGGCTAATACATAATAAAGACAGCATTTCTATTAAGGAAGAAAAGACTTGAATTAACAGAACACTCACCACATACACATAAATATCAAATGATTAAACACTTATTAAATTAGATGTTAACATCATTTTAGAAGAGAATCTTGATCTTGTGAAGATCATATGCCCCAGTACAGGGGAATGCTGGGGCTAGGAAGTGGGAGTGGGTGGGTTGGGGAGCAGTGGGGGGAGGGTATAGGGGACTTTGGGGATAGCATTTGAAATGTAAATGAAGAAAATATCTAATAAAAAAAGAAATCTAAAAAGAAGAAGAAGAAGAAGAAGAAGAAGAAGAAGAAGAAGAAGAAGAAGAAGAAGAAGAAGAAGAAGAAGAAGAAGAAGAAGAAGAAGAAGAAGAAGAAGAAGAAGAGGAGGAGGAGGAGAATCTAAAGAAAGCGCAAACACCGAAGGAACTTAGAACTACTTCTCTACTCCCTGTGGATGATCAGAAGACACTTTTCTAGATCTAGGTTAGACATCCACTGGGTTCCAGGGCAATTGCTGCACTCACTCCATGTATGTAGGTAAAATGCTATGGAATCCATATGAATGCTGGCTATGCAAGACATGTGGAGCATCTACACCACTTGTAAGATACTCTAATGCATGCTTGCACAAAATATCCTTCATCACTACAGCTGTCTTCATGCGATTGTGCTGATCAGTAATGCATGCAAGCACAACTATAATAAGCTTTAAAAAGCTCAGAATTTCAGACATTATAAAGAATATATTCACATTATCTATATTACATAAAAAGAAAATTGTTCTGTGACAAAATGTAACACTGGCAAATAGACAGGCAATTATTTTTGGAAGGGGATTCTAGTAAAAAAAAAAAATCAAGTAAGAATTTGTCAGATTCACCTGACTAGAACAGACGATTGAATGGAGATCTGGGCAAAATAAAAAGGAGCAATTTGCAGCAGTGCAAAGCTAAACGATTGTGGGATGTATAACAAAATGTTCACGCTTACAAGAGAGATACAGATTGCAGTGACAATGGACTCATTACATACTCACTGGTCAGGAAAAAGTAATGACTATGGCTAACCTATATATAGAAATTTCATGTTCTTATAAATTAACAATTGAAATGTAAATCATAATAATATCTATTTTTTTAAAAGTCAATGCATTTTAAGATGACATTCATAGATTTATGTAAAACTGTGCAACTGAAGAAAATGTTTAAAATATAATGATGAGTACATGACAATACTGATGAAAGATTCAGTAATTTTGAATGGCCAACTTTGCATTTTTGAAATAAAAAAATTCAAGTGAGATGCTGTTTATAGTGACTTCCACTTCCACCCAGGATACAGAAAGGTGAAAAAAACAAAAAAACAAAAAAAGCTGCCCTCACAAATAAATAAACTATATTTTACTTTTCCTGAACTCATTTTAAAGTTGAAATAGCACAACAACCAAATAGGATGATATTGTAAGAAAGATTGATGAGCAAAGAGGCAGAACAATGAATGAAGCATTGAATAGAAAGAGGCCAGATGTAAAACCTGTAACTAAGGAGACAGCTGAAATATGCCATACATTCTTTAATTTTGAACACCAATTGGGCTACAAAAGGAGAATTCATCTATCCGAAAGCCACATAGGAATTTTCTACTACATAGAGTCTCTTCTCTAAGACACTTCATCAGGTGGTAGACAGGGAAAGACCAGATATGTGCTGTTAAAACTTCTAGGAGTAGTTAGAAAGCCTAGACACACAAAACACAGACAGAAATCCATCAAAGATAGCAAATGACAAAGGCACCAATCTGGCACTAAATGGTACAATGACCTCTGTACCTAAAGCTCAGGGTGCAGGATCATAGAAGATGGATAGAAAGAGAGCAAAAGCCAGAGGACCAGCATGTCTGATACATCATAGTCAATGTCATCAATATATGACATAGAACAATGAACAATGGCAATAACAATGAACACACCAAAGTGAATGAAGGATGTCTCACAAGTCCCCACCAATGAAGAGGAGCAATGAGCAATAATGGCTGCTGAAATGTGGAGAGTCAGTCTTCTCCAAGAATGAGTCATGTGCTAGGTGATCCAACCCCAAATAGCCAGATCTAGACACACATACATATAGTCAACAGAAAATGTACTTGGCAGTCTGTACTTATGAATTTATATTTTTGAAACAATGTTAATTAAAAACAAGATTCGATGAATATGAGAATTTACAGGTGGATATGAAAAATGGACAGAGGAATGATATAAATTCCTTATGTGAATTGCATGCAAAAAAATAATAATCTAACAGAGATAGAGTCATTGGAAATCCTGCTCTGGTCTACTCACTTTCTCCGATTTCTGCCACAAAGTGGGAATTTCCATCTCATACAGCACTTTCTAATGATACAAGGCTATGCAGAACACCATAGGAACAATGGACAGAATGATTCAGAAACCTACTCAGAGACACAAAATTTATTAAGCACCAAGGATAGAACAGGACCATGGAGAGTTCCCAATTCCTCTGCCAATTCAACAAACAAATGGGAACAAGTAGAGAACAGATGATCTGGTGTAAGCCAGAGCATAGAGATGAGTTTCACTGCAGCTCAGATAAACAAGAATGCTCAACAAAGTACGCAGAAACATGCAAAACACCTTCCTGCCCTGTTCCCAGTCTAAGCCCAAGGCACCTCCAGAAGAAACTGAAACTATAGCAATGAAAACATACATCGATGCCAAGCTGAGACCAGGGTGTGCACAGCTTTAATCCCAGAATTTGAAAGGAAGAGGTAAGTGGATCTTTGTGAATTCTAGACCAACCTGTTCTGCATACTTAATTCCAGGACAGTCAGAGCTGCATAGTGAGACCCTGTCTCAAGAGAAAGCAGAAACCAACAAATATTAAAGCAAAGTGAATGAAAACAAACAAAATAACAACAGAGAGAGAGAGAGGGAGGGAGAGAGAGAGAGAGAGAGAGAGAGAGAGAGAGAGAGAGAGAGAGAGAGAGAGAACATCCATACACAGCTTAACTTTAACTGACCATATAAATTCAACTTCCTATACTGCAGAGCTAACTGGAGCCCTAAGTGATCAGTGTGCGTCATCAGCAAACAGTATTTTGACTCAATTATTATGTCAGGTAATGGTAATTCAGAGTGGCAGAATAAAATATCTTCTAATCATCTGCTTTAAAAAAATCTAAAGATAGGATGTAATCCTTTTTATTAGGGACAATTGTTATCAGTCCAGTGACCTGGAATATTCAAATAAATACCACTCTACTGTTTTTCCCCATGCATTTGCCTTCTTACATTTCTGTATTTGTCCTGCCTTTTTCTGCAAATGTTTTTCTTCCTGTAGATGCAACAATAAACAGAGTTTGAGGTCTGTACTTTTAAGTTAGAAACTCGTAAAGATGTCTTGTATAGTGGAAAGAGTTACAGGAGAAAGTTAGAAATTATAAAGAAAAGTCTAATGGAACGCTAACCATGGAGATTATTTAGTAACATATTAAAAGGATGGGTTTAACAGACCCATTAGTAGACTCAACGCAGCAAAAAAAAAAAAAAAAAAGAAAACCAACTTGAAGCTCTAAAGCAATAAAAGTTAATGAAACTGTGAAAGTGACCATTCACATCACTTCTAATTTGTTACTCCACAGATTTGCCTACTTCTTGTTTATCTACCCTAGGATTTTACAAACATGTCACTATTGCGTTCCATCTTCCTTTACTTTCTACTCATTTCTAAATACTGGTAGAGGATGACAGCCATGAATTAGAGCCAGTTGAAGCATGGATTCCAACAATGGTTTCTAGGAGACACTTGGTATGCATTCAAGATCCTAAGATCTTGTTCAGTATTAAGTCACCAAATATAAAATTGTCTGGCCACGTATCAGAAGAAAATAAGGGCTTATTTATATGAAAGAATTGTGTTTCAGAAGGTCAGAGATTTTCTGCCCAGGAAAAGTTCACTTTTGATTTTTTTTCTCATTCTCAGACCTTTGTAAACACTGGCTTTAGACAAATTAAGCATCTATTGTTGATTGCAATAGATACAGAATAATAGAAGTCTTATGACATGTAAATATAAAGGAGTGAAAACAGTATCCATAACCAAATAGGCACTTTATAAATAAATGTGCTTGTGGTGCTGGCTCTTTTTATTCCGATCTCATATTCTTATGGAGAAAAATGGGCAAAAAAGCCCCATTGAGTGTGTACAAGCTATGAAAGCCTTGCCTATATTATCTGTCTGTCTGAAGTAGTTCAAGTGAACCTTGAAGTCAGTGTGACTGAAGAGAGAATTTCCAGGTTTAGACTCTCTCCTTTAATTTTAGAATTTATTTTACTAATTTCATGTATTCTTAAAGCCTCCTCTCTAAAACTCCAGAAATGGGATGGGGAGTAGGCTTTGACCTTCTTCTTCTTCTTCTTCTTCTTCTTCTTCTTCTTCTTCTTCTTCTTCTTCTTCTTCTTCTTCTTCTTCTTCTTCTTCTTCTTCTTCTTCTTCTTCTTCTTCTTCTTCTTCTTCTTCTTCTTCTTCTTTTCGAGACAGGGTTTCTCTGTGTAGCCCTGGCTGTCCTGGAACTCACTTTGTAGACCAGGCTGGCCTCAAACTCAGAAATCCACCTGCCTCTGCCTCCCAAGTGCTGGGATTAAAGGTGTGTACCACCACACCCAGCTTGAACAGCACCTTCTTTATGATCCCTAGTACTAAAATAAAAAAATCTCAACTACACTAAACTCATATAAAATACAACCAGATAAAACTAAATCAGAAATAGGTTAAAAAAAAATTAAGTTAAAAAACAAAAAAACAGAATTCTGATCTGGTTTTTCTTCATTGTATTTGATATATATATTAAAAATATTTAAAATATTGCATTATGTTAACAATAATTTTGTGCAAATGGTGTATGCTAATGCTGGGCATATATTATCCAGCCATGTAACTATGAGTGCAATAATTAATTTTAACTGCAGGAAAGCAGATTAATCGCTTGTGAAAACTTAAATTTGCACATCATTTGTCAATGTTTATGTCATGAAATCTCTCTAGTATCTTAAATCCATACACCTGCATTAAAATTATCGAATATTTCACACCATATTAATCAAGTATGATGAATACAAAAGAGCAGGCTCATACAATGTTCATCCTACTTGAGATTTCTAAGTCCTTAGTAAAATAATGTCTTAGGTGTACAGTGACTGGTAAATAATACAGTCATGACCCTATTATAGCTCGTATTCAGCCTTCAGCATTAGCGCTCATTTACTGTAACACTAAGGTCTTTTCATGTCAGTGCTTATAACAGTCATGGAAAGAGTGTGATCATGTCTTACCATACCTTGTTAAGAAATGTTCCTCAGACAACGTAAAAATTGTTCAGAATAATCTAGTGAGTATTTAAACCTTCACTGTGATTCTTCAAAGAACCAGTGTGCAGTGTGTGTGTGTGTGTGTGTGTGTGTGTGTGTGTGTGTGTATTTCTCACTATTGTTTAGGACAGTACATCCCCATACCAGTTTGTGTTCTCATTGTTTGCTTGTTTCCTACCATTGTCCATTATAGTGCCTTCTCTTAGTTATAAAATAATCCTAGAAATTTACTATTAATGGTGAATACTTTCAATGATGTTTTGAAGTACAGCTTATATTCTGAGACATTTACAAAATACCTTTGCCATTATCATGAGGGGATTATTGAAATATTTCTTGTGAGCATTGCTTACTTTGTAGCACATATTTGGCTCCACCTTGATGTGGTTAATTGCTAAAAGTAATATTGAGTGCATGTGTTCCATTTTATTCAATTTATGTTTTAAGGTTCTCTCTCTATCTCTCTCTCTCTCTCCCTGTGTGTGTGTATGTCTCTCTGTGTGTTTGTGTGTGCATGTATGTAAGTATGTATGTGTGTGTGTGTTTAGGATACATACACACAAATGGCAATGAAATGGGATGTGTCACATTCCTTGGTGGTGGAGTTACAGATTGTTTTGTTCCTCTTAAAACTACTACTGAAAACCAAACTAAGGTCCTTTGCAAGAACAATACTTGCTCTTAATAATGGACCCATTTCTGTAGCCTCTGTACATTCCTTTTTAGAAGAAACTATTACCAAAATTGTTGGAATGTCCACCACCAACAAGAGCTTAAAGTTTGAATTGAACATGGATCTTTCTGTCTTTACTGTTCAAATTACTGAGCAGTTTCAGTTAGAGCATAATAGAGTGATACCATGATTTCAGGTGTATTTATTCTAATGAGATGAAAATATTTCATATGTTTGCTGCTGTATATACTCTTTTCTGAAACACTATTTCTGCCCTTCAGGCTGCACTTCTATGGACAGCCTGTCTTTTGTATTAATAGTTCTCTATATATTTTGGGTATCAGTCTTTGGGGAAGTACAAAATAATCTATTGTTTCCCATTTTAAGGATTTATCTTTCTCTTCTATCCATTTTAGGATATTTTTATAAAATGTTTAATGTCAATGAATTCAGTTTGTGAAATCTTCTATACTCAATATTTTTGGGTCCTTTTAAACAAAAGCTTTATCTCCAGCAAGGGCATGCCAATGTCTTCCTATTTTCCTTAAGAGGTTCTGTTCTTTTACTCTTAAATCACATCTGCCACCCATCTAGAATTAGTTTATTTAAATAAGTGTTGTGCAGTTGAGTCAGGAGTTCATACTCACATTAAATAAAGCATAGAACCTCCCATCTAAGACCTTGCTTTCTAATGACTGGGTCAGATAACAGGACCATTTACTATGACATAGTAGTTTTACTTCACACTATAACCAAGGAAAATAGTTGTTTTAAATATCCACTCCTTGATTTGCATTTCTGAACCCAAGGAAAGTTCTTTAATTACTTTCTTTGGTAATGACAGGCATGATTCTCTGCCCTTGGTGATATGGACTTTTGTAGAATCAGATCCCCTTTGCTCTGCATAATAATTAACAATATTCTTTACTTTTCTCCTTTGCAGGTTCATTCTTCTCCTTTGCAGAACCTCAGGGTGTTCTGAAATAGAAGACAGTTGTGTTGTTTCAACAGCAATGGACCTTGAGAAACCTTGTGGTCTTGACCTAAGAAGAAAGAAGGTGCAAAGAGGCTTGAATGGCAGCTACAATGGCATGGAGAATTGGGCACACTATGGTAATGTTCGCTTTTGTGTGTGTATAGACTATGAGATAACCTTTGCTAATGTTTATGGCATCAGATGTTTTATGTTCACAACATAGGAAGATGATAAATTACTTGACTGGATACTTTTCCGCCTTTATGATTTTATTTCCTCTATGTTACTTTTAATTTTTTCACTTTATTATTAGCATGCATTAGCTATACAAATGTGTTTGCATTTCATATTGACATCTCATTCATACACATGATATATTTTATTGTATTCACCCCATTTAAGATTGAAAAAGAGTCTAGAACTTAAAACAATGATAATAGTTTTCTTTTCTTGTTCTCTTTTTCTGTTTTCTTTCATTTACATAGTAACCTATATTCTTAACGATTATACCGGGTTATCTTGTGTCATAATGAAAATGGAACAAAGAAGTCTCAACCACGTGTGTGTGTGTGTGTGTGTGTGTGTGTGTGTGTGTGTGTGTTATCCCCAATTAAATGCAAGTCATTTCACATTGCTAAATACCGTCTTTTTTTTTTTTTTCTAACCTCTCCTTTTAAGGTAGCCATAGAGCTTAGCCTCGATATTATTTCCTTTCTGAAAGTGAAATCTTTCAGGCTGACTTTGGTTGCTTGCTTTTCAGTTTGTTTCATTTTTAGAATTAGTTAGGATGCCTCTACCTCTGAAAGTATAAACATACCCTGAGATCGCTTCTCTTCTCTTCTCTTCTCTTCTCTTCTCTTCTCTTCTCTTCTCTTCTCTTCTCTTCTCTTCTCTTCTCTTCTCTTCTCTTCTCTTCTCTTCTCTCTCTCCCTTCCTTCCTTCCTTCCTTCCTTCCTTCCTTCCTTCCTTTCTCTCATCTCTTTTTCCTTTCTTTTTTCTTCTCTCCTTCTCCTCCTACTCTTTGTCCTCCTCTCCCTCCTCCCCCTCCTTCTACTTTTTCTTCTTCTTCTTTTTGAGGAACAAAGACATGTAGAAATGAGATCTGAAATCTGCTGGCGGGTGCAGAATATACACCAGGATAGGAAGTTATGGTTTAGGTTGCTTTAATGAAAAGGAAATGAGTCATATCCACATGGCTATGTAATAAGCTTACTAAATTCAGCTTTTCTTTAGTGTAAAACCTAATATTTATATAGTAATAGAAAACTTTATTTTATCGAACTGTAATTTTCTTACTGTTCTTTCCTATCTTTCAGTCAATTATTACATTACATCTTTCATTAAGTGCATGTTATGTCTTTTTTTAGCACATAAAATATGAGCTGATGTCACAGAAGAAGTTGACTTGTGAAATGTGGCCCAATAAAATAGGTAAGATCAAAAGGATCTGGCTTCCATTTGAATTGTTAGCCAAAACACTTACACTTGGAAAAATGTATTCTTAGCCCTTTACAGAAAAGGATGTGCATATTTACAAAGAAATGTTATGTACAGTTATTTTCATAGGTGAAATTCATATAATTATGTCCATCTCCCAGGGGTTACTATTTCCTAGGAAATATCAGGTTTACTGAAACAGCATAAGCAAATGCCGAAAGTCTTACCTAAGTACACTTATCAGAAGCAATGGAATAAAAGAATCCATCCACCTGTCTATTTAAAAGCTACTTAAAATTTGTATTGATTTGCATTAAATATCTCTTAACTACTTTTGACATTTATTCTTATAGTAGGTCAGATTAAGGAAATAACAGACCACTTTTGCATTCAGCAACTTGCTTCTCTGTAAAGTCACAGTGACAATTAGTGTAAACCCCAGCAAGATGTTATGGAACAAGCTTGAATACAGAAGTGACAGGTGTGGATTTAGAGATATTTACACAACTAAATGGTTTACAATGTTTAATCATATGAAATTTCTATTCAAAGCCCTTAAAAATGTAAGAACCAAAAGATAGCTTGCAACACTACAATTAATGAAGAATTCAGGCTTTATAGAATTTTTACTCAGTTTACATAGAAAAGAAAGCGTTCAATTTTCCTTTTTGATTGACCCTTATATAACTGAACAAGCTTTCATAGAAGCTACTGAAACTGTAAACTAGTGAGACAAGGGTTTGGCGGGAATTTATTTCATGCCCACCTGATGAAGCTGAGTCTTTAAAACTGACACTTTTCATGACTTTGGCAGACACACTCAAGTTATGAAGGACCTAAGGCTGCAGTACAGAAAATCTGATCCCCTAGAAAATTTTTATTTTCTTCATATTGCAACTATTCATAGGACACCTTCAAAAATGAATATTTGTAACATAGGGAGAGAATACTATTAAAATAACATTAGCAAAATGAAAGAAAAAGGAACAATCTTGCAACCACATAAAGTGATGACTGAGATAATGATATTTCATTTCGGTATTGTGTTTTTCTATTGGATGAATGGCATAGGTCCTACAGAACCTAAGGGTAGTGGAGCAGCTATTTCTGTGTCTAGACAAATCTATAATGACAAAGGGACCCATCTTTCAGTTTTGCAGTCAAATTTTGCCACTCTGCAATTTTGTGTTAAGGGTAAAATGCCAAAATAAATATGGTGTTACATTCAGTTTCCACAGTAACTATTTTCTTATTCTTAATCCAATTTATTCCTTACTCAATTAAATTATCGCATTATACTTAAGCTCAAAGTACTAGAGGGCAAGCTTTCCTCTTTGTCATTGTTCATTTGTGAGAAAATCTGTTGACTAAATGACAACAAAATGATGCTGGCAGAGTGAGATGGCTGGCTGTTTCCATTCGTGCACATGAGGAGGTTTTACTTGTAAAGTAGATGCTGTCCCAGGATTCTCAACTTCTGCAAGCATACTTGAATTTAGAAAGAATTGCTTTGGATGAATGGAGTTATTGGACACTTCTCCCCCCCCCCCTCTGTCGTTTTTGCTCTTCCTCCCTCCCTTCTTTGCCCCCTCCCCCTTCCTCCTCAGTCCTCCTCTCATCCCACCCCCTTATGTGTGCTTGGAGACCAGAGCATGACTTGGTCTTTACGTGCTATCCATTTATACTGTTAAATGTACTTGTTTTGATTTTTGAGACATGCTCTCTTACTGGCCTATCTGGAGCTCATCAAGCAGGCCAGGCTGGATCCAGCTGTCTCTTCATCCAAAATACTAGAGTTAGATGTGCACATCACCATCGCCACCCCTTTTCTTGCCTTAGTCTTGAGAATGAACTTCAGTCTGGGTAAAATCAAGCACCCAACCAGCTGAGCCATTTCTGTCTCCTCTTAGATTCATCATTTCATTGGAACGTTATGGTGTCAAAGTGTGTACCAGAAGCTCAGATTCTTCAAATACTGCTGAGGACACCTCAGGTTAAGGAAGCTGGGAGACAGCAGGTAGAAATGGCAACTGAATAAAAAGGCATTCACTTCTCCAGCACTAACAAAAATAGTAAATAAAAGAAAGGAGAATTAAATGTTGAGGTTTCTTTTTAAGTCAACACACTTCTTCATCTTAGAGGTGTTTATCAATTTCAGGATATGGATGCACTTTGTAACTTCTTAAAACTTTCAAAGTGAGTATTCCTCTCTATGGAAATGAAGCTTTCATCAATTAATCATCACAACGCAGCCTGTAGCACTCTGTGGGAGGAGATTTTTGCCATACCACTTTATGAAATGTTACCTTGGAGAACTAGAGATTTCCCGGGAAAATGATTCAAAGATACTGAGACAGACCACTAAACCTTACATTACATTTAAGTGGTGTTGGTTGAATATTTTAGATACTCAAAATTCAAAATTGGAATGAGACAGTAATTATTAGCTGATGACCTGGATATATCAATGTTTAGTATTTGGTGATTTAAGATAGCCATTGGTATTAGTTGATCAATTAGCCCAAGACCACTTGACCTGACCTGGTGTTATTTGAATGGCCAGGACTTTACCATGTGTGCTCTTTTTATTGTAATTGAACTAAGAAATGATGGGTATTTGAGTAAATATCTCTTTTTACTCATTTTAAAGGAGTCAATTCAATTAGAATACCTCAAGTATGAGGTGTAGTTACTGGACTAAAAATTCTGAGAAGATTGGTTTTGCTCAGATCTTCTTGCTAATGACTATAGACTGGTGGAATCAGTTACTTGGGTATTGTTTGCATAGGCTTTAAAAGACTACATAGTATGACACAATATGACACACTATAACACACAGCCATATGGCCTTTGTTCTGAGTGGCTGTGTGCCAGCAGGACTTATGAAAAGTCGGGGGTCTATGCCAGAAAGATTACTGTCATGACTGGACTCAGTCATATTAATGCTTAAAAGAAATTACAACTGTTTGCTGCATTCACTGAAACACAATGATTAAAAGAAAAGAAGTGAGTGAAAAACACATATTCCAATAGGAAAAAAGCCTCCATTTCTGGAACCAGTGAGGGCTTAGATGTACATCTGACTGTAGAGTAATCGTGGAGGATCTCTTAATTTCATTTTTTTATTCCTTAGTACTTCTTCAATGTGTTACTCTCCTGATTCACTTCTCTTGTATCTTATTTAAAATATTCATAAACACCTTATACATTATATTTTTTCAATGAGTTATGTAAATTAAGTTCATTCTTAGCATTATTATTTCAAATGGATGATTTGTTCTGAGACAGTCATTATTACCTACAGAGATGCAGCCATGTATGCTATGCCAACTGCTCTTGTATTGACATCAACCTTCCTCCTACTGAGACATGGGTGAATTGTCATCTTTGAAATCAGGTTAGTCCTTAGTTACCATGAGGCTGCTAAATCCTCTGCCTTGATCTCAGCATCCTTATCTGTGAGGGACTGAGCCAAGTCTGACAGTCCTCCTGTGGTCCTGCTGTGAGGAATTCCAGAGTAACTCAGGTGGAAAGATGTCATGGAGGAGCCCAGGGCTGCAGGAAGACAAGGAGATATTCACGGAGATCTCAGCTACTCCAGTGACTTGCACTAACCACCTTGGGACCACAATACATACCTGTTGAAGTTTTTTTTTTTTTTTTCTTGTGTACCTGCACCTACTCACACGCAGGTCTGAGCTCTGCCCAGGTGTCTAGAACTCCCAGTTTTTGCACATGAAGAAACTCTGACTGATGCACTCTTCAGATCATCACTGGCAAACAAATTTCTCGAGAGATAACACAGGAAACATATCTGCTGTAAGCTATTCCACAGCCAAATCTAGCATGCATTTGCCATTTTAGATGGCCCGGTCTTTCATAACAAAGACAGTCTAAAAATGGGAACATATTTTTACAAATTCTTAATGTTCCTTAAATGCATAACTAATATAACTGTCATATTCACATTTATATCTAACAAAATCTACTCTGAGCCTTGATATGAGGTGAGAGGGTAGTTGCTATCACATTTTGCAAATTCATAAATGAATATTTATATGCTTAATATAACTAAAGAATTCTAATCATGAAACTTGTGGGGGTGGTAGTAGTAGACAAATAATACTTTAATGCAGACCAAATAAAATTTTAACAAACAAATATTTTTTAGGATTTCATAAATTGCTTCAAGATATAACTATATTCCCTTATTATTTCTTCTGGTTGATATCTCCAACTCTTGTAGAGTTGCTGGTAATTAAGATTTATGTGCAGATTTATGTGCTCGATTCCTATTCCATGACACATTGCTCATCTAAATGTTCCATGAGGTGCATTTTTGTGTTATTAATGCCTTAGTATCATCCAAGTAGCAATACAGAAAAGGGTCTCCATGGCTTTTCAAGTATTCACATTTTATACTGATGTGGTTTTTTTGATATGGAAGAGCAAGAACTTTCTTCCTTATGTGGGGTAAGTTTTTCAAGAAAGTTTGATGGGCAAGGATTCTATTTTTAGACTGCAATGTCAAAGGCTCCTTCCCACATAAGGAATAGGCTTTTATCTAAAATGACTTATTGAAAAGATTAAAGATTTTTCTTAAAGTCTATTTTTAACAGTCTTTGTCTGAAATGACCTTAAACTATGACTTATGACAAAATTTAATAGATTTTTCAAATAATGTATTGACTGACTTTGGCAATTAAAAAAAAAACTTTTGTTTATTACTGTTAGCAGTATGTATGCATGTGCATTTGTTGTGTGTGCACTCACGCATTTGTATGTGTGTTATGTGTGTGGTGTATGTGTGCACTGTGTGTTGTGTGTGTGTGTGTATGTGTGTGTGTTGTGTGGGGGCAGGGGAGAGAAAGGAAGAGAGAGATGTGTACCATGGTGAACATATGGATGTCCCTGGATGAGTTAGTTCTCACCTTCTATCAGGTGGGGTCTCTGAGATTGAGCCCAAATCATCAAGATTGTGCTGAGGGTGCCTTGACCCACTGAGAAGTCTCACTTGTGGACTTTATGCATTTAAAAAAACATAGATACTTCCAAACTGGAATAATTTCCATTAGCAAGTAAGTAGGATTTGACAGATATTACGTATGGAAGTTTCCATAGGAATACAAATATTCACTTTTAAAAAATGTGTATCTATTGAGTTTATATAAATCAAGTACTGTGGCAGCATTGGATGACAATAGGAAAGAAAGAGGTCTGAATAGGAAAGGTGGAAGAAATAAAGAAAACACCTGAAAAAATGGCATGAAAATTACTGCTGGAAAATGAGAGCTAGCCACAGTGAATTTATAAAAAGACCAAAGGCACCAGAGGCTGAATGTGACGCCAGAGCAAGCCTAGCAGAGCAAGCCTAGTCTTACACTTCTAGAGTGTGCTGAGTGCTGTATTATCACATTTCTGACAAGTTTACCTCTTAATCGTTTTTGCCCCTATTTTAACAAAGAGAAACATTCTTTTCTTAGACTAGAGATGCCAGGAAAAAAAAGTTGTTCAATGTAGTGTGCTTATTCTTTTTCAATCTGAAAATCTATATTCAATCAATATAGTTTTCAAATAAAGAACTTATTAGTTTTTGTCAACTGAAACTATTATATATATATATATATATATATATATATATATATATATATAT
>NC_034605.1:10644310-10658784 GCF_900095145.1 Mus pahari
CTCCTTTCTCTGTGATAACTCCAGCCTGTGTCAAGTTGACACAATATTAGCCAGTACAATATATTAAGATATCACTTTCTCCTTATTGATCAGATGGTAAATTTTAATCACAATAAGTCACTGTCGGCAGAATTTTACAGAGAAGGGTACCTTCACAGATATTTGCTTACATAGACATATAGTCTGAAGAAATTCCATTTACTTAACTCATTTAGCTCATGTTTTAAAAAGATTGCTTTTATTGCATAAATACATGTGTATTCCTTGTCTATATCCAGCAGAAAGACTTGCATCTCCTGGAACTGGAGCAACCCATGGTTGTATGCACCTGATTTGGCTTCTGGATATTGAACCTAGGTCCTCTACATGAGTAGGAAGAGCTCTGAACCATTGAGCACTTTTTCATCACATCTAGAATAGTCCATCTCATAAATGAACAGCAATGAAGCCCTAATACCTACAATCACTGGTGGGCGCTGTCCCATCATCCTCCCACTCATTAAAGGAGTGACGCTGAGAGGTGTCAGGTCACTGGGGCATTCCTCAGGTATGTCCCCCTAGAGGTCAACAACCACCCCCCCCCCCAATAAAAATGCAAGAACCCAGCTTAGAAGAATTCACAGACTCCAACTATTTTGAGATCTGTCACCTGGACTTGCAAAAGCTTCCTTAGAGAGCTGCCCGAGAGGAATGTCTCTAAGCTATTTTCTCAATCCTGCACAGATGGTTCATAAAACACATAGCTTTATATCACAAGTCTCAAAATACCTTTCTGCTTGACAAGTACTGCCTTCTTTTTTGAAACTATACACATACATGAGGTAGTTAGCCATAAGTCTTTAATTCTGTAGAGCCAAAGTCTGAAAGGAAGATGTGTATTAGACATATTGGCAGGTACTCCTTGATCTTTCTAAAGATTAATATTTCATTTTTGTCATGTAGTCACTGATATGCTTTAAATTATTCTATTTGTTTGATATTGTCTTAATAGCGCCAGTGGTTGGGAATGGGAAAAGGGAGGTGTTTAATTACAATGTGAGCACTATAGAACCTCTAAGGATCAGACCACCTCGAGGCCAAGCCCCTACCTTTCACCACGGAGACCATAAAGATGAATAATGTAACCATCCTGTAGTTTCAAAGCAGCTTCTATCAAGCCATGGTAGCAGATGCATTCACACATTTCCAAGATGCTTCTTGGCATCCAAATGATACAACAGGTGTGGCTGTTACACACTTGATAATTAAATCTGGTCAAATACTTTAAAGTCTGGAAGAATCTGTTCCATTTTCAATTATGAAGCCATTTTTAAAAAAAAATTATATATTTAACTACAGTAGTGCAAGCTAGGAAATTGGAATAACCTAATAATTTCACAACCATAACAAAGACAATGACATACTAATCTAAACATTTTTTATCTACATATATAATAATGTAACTACATAGCAATTGCAAAATTCAGAAATCAGTGAGGGTCTCTATCCCTTGTGAACTTGCATCAGATCTGTTAGTTCTGCTGAATGCAGAGCTGTGTCCTCATAATATCTTCTAGATCTTGTAATAATGCGTTAACTGTAGGAGATGATTTCCCTTGTTGCTCTACTATTCATTGATCTAGCGTGTGTGTTTGTATAATGTGAATGTGTGTGTCACTGTGCACACGGCCAGAAAAATAAACTGAAAGAGTTAGTTCTAACTGCACACTATGTGGGTCCCAGGGATGGAACTTAGGTAATCAGGCTTCATGACCTCCCCACACCCCCTCTTGCTTGCTCTCTTGCTCTTTCGTACTCTCCTTTCCTCTTCATTAACAAAACCAATGTGTATCTTCATTCCATTAGTAAATTTGTACTACTATACTTATTGCAGTTGCTCCGCCTTGCATTAATTTCTTTGAGCCTTTTTCACTCCCCTTTTGAATATTGACCCCATTGCTTTTAGATCATGTGCTACATACCTGGATACTGAGTACATAGCCTTATATGTGATGTCTTCTATCTCATTTAGTCTTTGGTTCTAGATGTTTTCAAGGTCAACTATTGACCTTCAGGTAAATTCTTTGTCTGATTTGGTTTTAATGGTGTTTTCTTAGCGTTAACTTCCTATAGTGGGATTATTCTCCTTTCCTGCATATCCTGGCAATTTGTACTTTGTTATACTCTTTTTAAGCTGTGACATTTTTATAACAGATGTGTCCACTTGCAACCACATATGGGATTTAGTATCTCCTACTGTCCCAACTGATTGGTATTGAGATTGTGGAATGATTTGTCTTCAGAACTCTGCAAAGTCCTGCTGACTTCCACCTGTCCTTCCTCCTTCTGAGAACCCTGAGTGAATATATGTCTGGTTTTCCTTTGAGGCCAGTGAAAAACCCACTGCTTCTTTCTCTTCAGTTTTGAAGACATATCCTTTGTTCCAGGTGTGCTAACATCTAAGACAATCCATCTACGCCTCATTCCTTTTTGACCAGTAAATCAGATTTTTTATTTTTACACTAAAGCCCCTTGTCTCTCTTTGACTCTAGAAAAGTCTATTTTATATTGTGACCTTTGCTTTTGTTTCCTGGTTTCTTGACTCTTTTAAGCTACCTTAATATTAACACATTTACTGCCATAATCCCTTGTCACAATCTTTTGACTTTTTCAACTTATGCCCAAAATAGGAGAAATTTCTTTAACATTTTCTTCAATTCCTTTAATGTAGTTTTCAGAGATATAGTTCATAAAACTTTCAAACTTTAAACAAAGACTCTCCAAACTGACATAGAAGAAAAGTTGGTTTTACCGCTCTTCTCTGGCCTATATAAAAACTGGAGGGAATTGAAATGAAAATTTCCCATTAGATCACCAGAGAACTGACTTTATAGAGCAAATTGGGAATAAGAAATTAGGAGACAGGACAAATCGAATCAAAACTTCTTGAAGCAAAAACCTAAGAATGGAAATTATGACAGAACCAGAAACAAGATAGGAAATGCTGATCCATGGGTAGAAGGACCTAATCTACAATGGATGAGTGGCTGGATGCATAGTGTGAACAAGTACTAGAAATGAAATATATCAAAGGACCACTTTTCTTGAGACCTTGCACTTTTATGCAGTTTCCTTCAAGTAGACTTACAAGGTTTTCACAATGAGGATCATAGAAAATCACCTCTGCTACCTTGTATTAGGAAGGGGAAAATAAAAGTAGCCACTCTAAATTAAGTTCAATAATTTATTCCTTTTCCCCGTGATTTCATCACAAGAAAGGAATCTAGCTGAGCCCAATACACTGGCATGTTAGCAGAAAGTAACATACCGAGCAAAAAAGAAAAATCAACTTCAGCTCCTTCCAGTCTCCTTGTCTGGTATCAACAGGAATAGACTTAGACATAGTTTTCAAAGTCATAGACTAGGTATAGCACACAAACTCATAAATACTGAGATCTGTTCAGAGAGTTAACATGTTCCCTCCCACCAAACAATACCATTAAAATAATACGTTTTGTGGGTGTTAACCAAAGATACAGAAATAGGAAACTAAGCACAAAGTACACCAGATGGACAGCAGACCAGAAGACAAGGAAGCATAAGACCAATGCACATAAATCTCAAAGCAAATCTATTGTCCAATATAGAAAATTCAAATTACTGAAAATTTCTAGGGAAGCAAAACCTTGTTTATAAAGTTAAAAAGTCAAGAATTTCATTGGCGTTCTCTCAGGATAACATAAGGAAAATGAAGATGTGTTTCAACAATAGTTGCAGCCTAGAATCCTGAACTCAATGAAATCCTTACCCAAATGACAAGATTTGTCACAGAAAAACAAACAGTGAGATTATTTATCATTAGTGGAGCTACATTTCTAGAAAGACTTACAGTCTTAAAGAAAAGGAAATTATACAGATTGAAACTTACATCTATATAAGAAAAATTTGATTTACAAGACATCTATCAAGACAGAATAAAGCCTTTTTATTGTCATTAGGTAATATTCAATTATTACAAGTGATTAACTGTCAGCATCATTGTTTAATACATATTAGGGCTACTCAGGATATCTGTTTCTTTTTGAGCTAAATGATCCTTTTTACAAATGTCATCAAATTTACAGATTTTTCTCATAGGAGCTTTTTATTTTCCTTTGAAAGAAGATGGGTCCATGGCGGTGTTTTCTGATACAGGAAGTAAAAACCATTTTTTTTCCTTTGTTAACCTCATTACAATTTTATCATATCACATAATATTGTCAGGGAGCCATTTTGAGCTTGTTAGTTTTCTCTGTTGCTATCATATTATCCATTTCATTAACTTTTGTTGTTGTTTGCTTGTTTGGTTTTGGTTTGTTTTGGTATAGTTTGTTTTTTTTTTCATATAGTTTTATGTTTTTCTGAGGCAAAAGTTAAATGATTGAGTTTAGCCCTCCATTTCTAACACATTTTCGCAGTGCAAACGCCCCTCTGAGCACTGCTTTCACGAAATCCCACCATGTTTGATAAATTCTACTTACAGTCTTGTTTACTTCTGAGATGCCTTTAACCCGCAAATTAACAAGGATAAAAGTCTTGGAATACTTGTGTGCTTGTAACCGCCTCGTTCCCATGACAACATACTTGAAGTAAGCAACTTAAACAGGAAAGGGGGATGTGAACTAGAACCTGAAGCAGATTCAGTTTGTTCCCTCCATTAGGAAGCAGTGTGAGCTGAACACCACCTAGCCTGTCTTCCACCTTATGTCCAGTTCCCCAGCTCATGCAATGGCACTGCCCACATTTATGTTGGGTCCTCCTAACTCAACCAAATCTAGAAAATACTTCAAAGACGTGCTTAGGAGCTCATCTCCCAGGTGATTCTTGATCTTGTCAGGTTGACAACCAATACTAGCCACTACAACATGCATGATTTTAATCTGCACTGAAGGTTTCCTAATACTCTTCTAAAAATGCTCATTAATTACAAAAATCAGGAACCAAAATTAAAGCCTTTAATTATAATACTGCTTTTAAATTTACGAAGAGTCTAAGGATCTTGAGGTACTTTTCCATTTCCATTTCCTCTCAGTTCATAGCACTGTCTTCATTCTCTGTGGCTGTTTCTTCATCTTTGCAGTAAACAGGATGGGGACATCTCTAGTGTTCTCATAGTTGATGAGTGACCTTTGATTTTTCTGTTCATATTTATGAAGGAGCGACCATATCCATGACAAAAGGTTACTCAAGGTTTTTTTTTTTTTTTTTTCAATAACTCTAGGGTGGTCTTCCTTCTTCAGCCCTCCAAGAACTGACTGCAAGTTCAACTTCCCTAGATAAAGTATCATGTTTGCAAATGTCAGCCAGTCATACAAATGCGGAAAGGTAACAAAAATAAACTATGCTGTGTCTACCCACAAAGAAATGAGGAAAGGTTGGCTCTGGGCAGCAACAAAGCGTAGTAGCAATAATCATGCTTCTTGTGTTCAATTATCACTGCATTTAACCTTGAGTAAAGGGCTCACACACAAAAAAAAAGTGTTCTGTGTTATATGTATGTGGGGTTTTTGTGTGTTTTGTGTATTTGTACATACTTCCATAACAACTCTAGAAATTTTACGTACTATCTGATGATATCTCTGTCTTACTTATTTCACTCTCTCGTATTGAATTCATATAAAAAGGATTAGGTTTACTTTAAAATACTTCAGAAAGGTGTGGATTTACTTCTTCTCATACTATATCCTAAGAGAATATCTAACCGTAGATAGCGCTATTTTATTTATGGTATTCCAAATATTGTCCACAATTCAAATATTTATCATATTTCTGGTTTTCTGTTAGACCTATTTTTACTTTACTGACAGGTTTTATGAATAATTGTATTGTAATTCTTACCAACAAGTGTTTTAGGAATCAAAGGCAATAATGATCTGTCTTTTGTTATTGTTGAACTTGAAGCACAAAACCTTTCAGTAGTATTCACCATCAAACATGCTAAACATCTCCATTTTCTGTTTGTGATAGCATAACATTCTACTGAGTCAGAAATCTATCATGCATTTTCTAATTGTGTATATTTGTCATCTTCTCACGTTTTACTCTTAATAGAATATTAGACAATGAATTTTCTTTTTTCAATCAGCTTTTGCCTTCTTTTATTTACTTTGGACTAGTTCCCAGAAATAGGATTACTGTGTCAAAGGAGATATTTGTTTATATGATCCAAATGGCTTAACCAGAGAGTTATGCCAATGCACAATAACACCAAGAGTACATGCAATAATAAATTTAGTGCACATTTTCACAACTGGGCTTTAAAACTATTTTAGATATTTGCTTCTCTGTGTGACTTTTGAACTTTTTCTTAATTAGTTTGTTAAGACTCTAATTATGACTTTTGCCTGACTAATTAGTAAAACAAGTGGTTTAAAAGTAATCCCTTTGATTTCTTTTTTTTTAATTAAAGCATAGACTTTATTTGGACTCTTTCAATTTTAATGTATTAATTTTAGGTAACTAATTAAGGAAATGTAGTTACCACATTTTCATTCATAATTTCACCTTTCTCTACTTCTCAACTAAATCCATGTTCCATTTTCACTACTAATGAATTACTTTTTACTGAGCAATGAACTTCCCTCTTGCCTGTGTAATTATAAAACACCAAATGGAAAAGAATACTCCATTTTGTTTTAAAATGTGAGAAGTTCTTCCTCTTGTGCTTACCAGGAAATGTTTGCAACTAACATGGAACTACTGAAGATAAGGTTTCTTCTGGGACTATATGCCATGTAGACATCTCTCAGTGTCTATGACTAACACCTTTCAAGACCCTAAGGCTATTAAAAGTATAAAGTTTCGTACAAAATAACATTATATTTGCATAAAGATTTTGTGCTTTGTTTTTCCTAAAGATAATTCAATTAGCAGAAAACATTTACATGATTTCAGCCTAGAGTAGAAGAAAATACTTGATGATATTTCAGCATATATCCTGTCCTAAGAATAGCAGTCAGATCATCACCAAGAAGATCAATAAACTACAAGGTAAAATAATATGTGCTTAGTGGAGAGACTAAAAACTCTGTCTTTGCAATAACATGAGAACAGAATATGTAAGTGATAACAAAGCTGGTACCAAATGAATACAATTACAGCACATTCACATGTACTTACTCTGTAACCTGTGGATGCTAGCATTGAAGACATGTTGTATGCTACAAAAGAGCTGAACTCTTTGATGTGAAGTGTCTGCAAGAGTCCAGGTGCTATAAACCTCGTCTCTCACAGCAATGTTAGAAAGTGAGATATGTTAGGTTATATGCGAGTCACAGGGACATCTCTTTCATTTGAATCTAATGTTTGAGACCCACAAATAATTGATTAAACAATTTTCTTCCAATAAATATATGAATGTTATATGTAATTTCCAAGAAACCCTTATGAAATATATATATATATATATATATATATATATATATATATGATGTCTAATTTTTGTTTGTATGTTTTATATGTGTGTATACATATTTTCAAGTGTGTGGGGGCATAAATGAGGATGTATATGCATATCTATTCGCAAACATGTGACCATAATTTTACATCAGGAGTTCGCCTCTATCATGCCCCACTTTTTTTGCTGAGGCAGGTTTCCTTCTGAACTCAGACTTGCTAACATGGCTATTCTAACTAGCCAATTTGTCTAGAGGATACTTTATCTCAGCCTCCTAGGTTAGACCACTATGTCTTCCCAGCATGTTACATGGGTGCTGAGCCTTTGAACTATAGCCCTCACATTTGTACAAGTATGTTATGCATTGAGCCATGTCCCCAGCCCTATTACCTGATTTCAGATGAAGAATATGAGATTCAGGAAGTTTAAATAGTTGGTCCTATATTATATAGTTTATCAATTGGAGTGTCTAGATCGTCAGAGCCAAGGTTCTATAGCATAATAGTTTCCTAATGAATTTAATAGGGTTTATCTTTAGTGAGTTAAGTTAGAGATTGGTAACAATTCAATAACTGATGAAAATGAAATCCATCCTCATATAGATATATATTATCCACATTTTAATTAATAAGAGAGATTTTATGTCAGAAATAATTATTACATATATACAATTATTTAGCAATGTGAACTAAAGCTTGTCTGATTTAATACTTTAAATGAAAATAGCCTGACAAGGTATTTTCCTTTCTTTTAGCAAACAGAGATGGTGGGTTTTTGTTATTGTTGTTGTTGTTTTCCTTGCATGATCTTCCTCTGTTTCCAGGCAGAGCCAATGTAACTTGGCAGGGACACTACGGGGAAAAAATACACATACCCTAGCATCAGAATTTCTACTTGGATAGCCACAACTGTTCATACAGAGTTGTTTTCCACCCCCATGGTTGTAATGAAAGTTGGTAATATAGTTGTGGGTCAGCCAGGCTCTATTTAGTAGAGAGCTGAGTGAAATTGTCATTATATAGAATTTTAATCCAGCAGTATGGCTCATCTGGCAATGGCTCACATCCAAATGTACAATCCAGCCAGGATTCAGAGACACCTTGTATTACAGTATGCTCTGACTAGAATTCAGACACATCCTTAGTACATACCTTTAAACCCTAACAATGAAGGTAAGGTTGGCTTGTAAAAGGAATCAGCCACGTTTGAAAGTGACATTTAATGGAAGGACAAAGTGATGAGTCAGAGAAAGATTTGACAGAATGAGTCAGACATAGGATATGCCCAAACTCACACAAGAGCAGCAGAGAAAGAGAGACTGTTTAAGAGTAGTGAGGAAGAAGTAGTGAGGACTTCTGTTGAATGAAGCTCATTTGAGTGCAGTTGAGCTCAGTTCTGTTTGAAGCAGTTTAGTTCAGAGCAGTTTAGTGCATGGAGTTCAGAGTAATCCTGCCAGAGATCAGAAAGAGGAGGCTTATTCAGCAGTAAGCCTCTGAGATGACAATTACATCTGGTGATTAAAGGTTACTTTTACACATGGGCAGTATGCCTGCTACTCCATCTAATCATGTTCATGATTATAGACTATAAGATCCTAACAACCTGTTTTCTGGGGGAAGGGACATGTTTTGAAATATCATGCCATAAGGTCTTGGGAAGGTACTGAACGTAATTACCCTTACTGTTCCTTATTTTCTCATCAAAAGTCTTGAGTCACCCAATACCTGAAAAATACTCACATTAAAACGTAACAAAAGTGTAACATATTTTTTAAAAAGTGTTGTTCTTTCAACAACAAACTGAACATAAAACAAAAACTGTGTATAATATTGAATCATACTTCATTCCTTCTAAGAATGGGGAACAAAATACCCATGGAAGGAGTTACAGAGACAAAGCTCAGAGCTGAGACAGAAGGAAGGACCATCCAGAGACTGCCTCACACTGGGATCCATCCCATATACAACCGCCAAACTCAGACACTATTACATATGCCAGAAAGATTTTGCTGACAGGACCCTGATATAGGACCCTGATATAGCTATCTCTTGTGAGGCTATGCCAGTGCCTGGCAAATACAGAAGTGAATGTTCACAGTTATCTATTGGATGGAACACAGGGCCCCCAATGAAGGAGCTAGAGAAAGTACCCAAGGAGCTGAAGGGGTCTGCAACCCTATAGGTGGAACAACAATATGAACTAACCAGTACCCCCAGAGCTGTGTCTCTAGTTGCATATGTAGCAGAGGATGGCCTAGTCAGCCATCAATGGGAGGAGAGGCCCTTGGTCTTGCGAAGATCATATGTCCCAGCACAGGGGAATGTGAGGGCCAGGAAGCAGGAGTGGGTAGGTTGGGGAGCAGAGCGGTGGGAGGGTATAAGGGACTTTGGGAATAGCATTTGAAATGTGAATGAAGAAAAAATCTAATAAAAAGAGTCTGAGACAGAGCACTAATCTTCTATCTTACTATATTCTCCATCACCCTTGCCAACCTGTTGATATTAAAGTTCCTTGTCAAGAACTTGTCCAGTTCCTCGTCTTCTTGGATCTTTGTTTTGGATAACATTACTCCCAGTGAGGTCTAAGTGTCCTTCATAGGGATGGTATTTGAATGATCAAGCAGTGCATTTTAAACCTCTTTAATCTTCATTTTGAGATATAAAACATTACTAACTGTTTCTGAAAGATTATACAAGTGCACACTATACAATATATTATTTATTCTAAATGTTCAAGTGGCTGAGTGATGTGCAGTAATACTCTGATTGTTCCCAAGATGGAAGCCAGAGATGTCTATATGAACTTATTGTACCTGTGTGGGGACATTTAAGAAACTAGATGATTTGATACAGAAAATTTCTGATTTTGAATATTTTAAATTATTTTATTTATAATTTTTGTTGTTTCTGGATTCTCTTGATGAGTCAAAAAAGAGAATTTGTTTTTCAACATATATCATAATATCTACATAAATTTAGATCTGTCTACATTCCATCTTTGTATACCATGTAGTTGGGTAGATAGATGATATAGATAAATAAATGATACAAAATAGATAAAAGGATGGATGGATAGATAGATAGATAGATAGATAGACAGACAGACAGATAAATGTTTTAACTTGTTGGGCAAAGGAATCACAGCCTATTACAATTCCTATGCCAACCAAAAAGCTGATAAAATTAGATGCAGACATAAGGAAACAAAGTCTGTTAAGTAGATTTTCTGTGAAGAAATGTGGACAAATATCTACTCACTCCAAGTATAATGCCAAAATAGAACAAAAGGACCAATCCATCCACTTCTACCTTGATGAGTCATTTACAGAAACATGGGTGTGGAGTTACTTAATGGAGTATGAGTAACCATTTGTATCAAAAGCTTCACCCCGGTATGTATCATAACTTCTCTAAGCTGCACAGATGGAGTACCCCTTTCAGCTGCTTTTCAACCTTCTAAATCCTCTAGCACCTCCTGAGGCTACATGGCTACATGTAGCCAGAAAAGTATTACATACAGGGGGGAAGGGGTGGCAGTGAGCAAAAGGTAGTGGATGCCTGTTTCATAGGGTGCGATTTTAATGACCCTCTCTAACTTTTCTTCTGTGAGGGACCATCTAAGTCCTTATGACCTGGAGGGTCTCTTGTAACTGATAAAGATTGTTCTAATTAAGATGGTGAGACTGCTAAGCTCTGATGACAGAATTCCAAAGAGTATTGTACCCTATGGAGAAAATAGAACAGAGTAGTCCTTATATTGCACTGGTGTCTATTCAATATCATTTCATCTTCCTGTTTCTGTTCTTAATCTTTATTTGCTATTTGGGGGTAAGTATTCTGAAGACTATTAACTTGCATCTTGTTCCTCAAACTAAGATGTGAGCAATTGCATAAAACAAGAAATGTCAGATAATTGATTCCAAAGGGAATTCAGAGGTTAGAACTATAATTTCCTCTAAAGGAAACACTCCTGTTTTGAATCTTTAGTAGCTGCGTCTAGATAATTAACAACCCTACTTATATTTGATGGACAAGTAATAATGTGGCCATCTATCTACAAGACAGCAGAGCTGAATACATTTCTAAGTTTATAAATGATTTTTAAAAGCCCTACAGACAAATTTCATTAAAGAAAAGAAGAAAAATCTGGTAAGTGGAGTCTTTGGATTGTACTGGTGAACAAATCTTGACTTTCTACAATTGCTAATAAGGATCTTCAAGGTAAAATAAATAAACATTTTCTGGATGTTCAAAGCAGAGTGCTTTGAGAATGAGTATAAGCAAACATTTCTTAAGTTGGCCAGGAATATAACAGAGTGTTCTATGGCAGTGTCAGCCTTAGAAAACTCTACAAGAGGTTCAACATTAAAAATGAAAAAAAAAAAAAAAAGTGGGGCTAGGGACCTGGTTAAGTGGTAAGGTTCTTGCCTTGTAAATGTGTGGACCTGAATTCTGGCCATCGAAAAGGGCACTTTCTATCAAAGCATTAATTGATATATTATTTGATCCATGGAGAGATATTTCAAATGAAGCATAGAAACAGTTTCAAGAAAGCCATTTATTTATTCACTCATTCATCATGTATGCCATGTCATGTGTTCAGTGTCTGAGACTTTTTTGAAATTGAGACAGAATGAAGAAAATGGCATATCTTTTTATCCATGAATGAAGTTTAATGAAATCCACAACATAGAAACATCAGTTCAGTAATTTGTTTAACTGATCAAAGGCCCCATAGATTGACAAAAATGACCCCCATATAGAAAACATTTTATAAATCATCACTTAATTAATATACCATGACTACCTACCACGGACCAAATTTGGTGCCATCTCAAGTGCTGATGTCTAACTACTAAAAGAAATGGATGCTCATTGACTATCTAATGGAGAGAATAAACAGTACACAGAAGTAAAAGAAAGACCAAGGGACAATAGAGGGAAACTAAGAAGTGAGAGGTTGAGCCTATGACATGATAGGTGAAAGAGGAAAGAATTTGGGTAGTGGTCCAAACTATGTAAAATGTTACTCTCAATCCTCCAGAGGCTGGGTAGCAGATAGGAAATCTGAATTATATAGCCCATGGCAGATGTAAAAATCATGTTATCTGATATTTCAACCAACAGCTACCTTTGAGTGAGTGCCAACTGCATCTTGAAATAAACTAAATAGAAGATCCTGGAACTATAGGAACAGAGAGAGCTGCTAGTCAGCTGATGTTTTCTTCTAAGAGTCATATGATAGGTATCATTCAATAAGTCAAGAAAATGATTTAGAAGTAAATCTCAGGACTTCTCAGAAGGTAAGTAGATAATTTGAGATCTAACCTAGGGCAATGTGTCCCAACAATTTTGATTTTTCTTGTTGTGTGACTGTGTGTCAGGCCTGTGGAGAAATATTCTACAAAAATAAAGTGTGTACAATATCAAAAGGAAGGACTAAGAAGAAACCAGAAAAGGACCAAAACAAGCTGGGGCAATCTATACTATGTTACCACAGGAAGTTATAAATAAGTATAGGAAATGAATTCTAAGGTACAGAGTTCAGGTTGTATTGTAATGGATAGGAGATGGTATCTAGTACTAGGAATTTATTCAAAATATTGAGCAGTGGAGGCAAATGCTGTATCTAAAAATAAGTTTTCCTAAGCTTTAATTTTTTTCTTCAAGTGTTTTTTTTTTTTTTTTTTAGTTTTGCTTTTTTCATTGTTTACGGTGTGGTTTGTGTTTGTTTGTGTGTTTGTTTAGCTGCAAAAGATATAAGCAATTTGAACAGAAAGTAAGCAGCAAGCTAGACTCAAAGCAAGGGAACGGAATAAGATATAGAATGATCAATAATATGTCTAGACATGGAAAAGTCTCAATGTATGATCATCAGTTTGATAAGTATCCTACCATTCAAAGTTAAACCTGTGAACAGCAGATCATCAAAAGAAGCCACTAAGATACTCAGAGATATCAAACTCTGCCTCAGACAGGGGTGAATGCCTGTCATCTCAGTGTTTATGAAGCTGAAGCGGGTGGAACTCAAGTTCTAGGCTACCTAGGGCTACAGAAAATATTCAGAATCATATTAGACCATATCAGAAGACCTTCTCTCTCTCTCTCTCTATATATATATATATATACATATATATATAGATATAGATAGATAGATAGATAGATAGATAGATAGATAGATAGATAGATAGATAGATAGATAGATAGAGATAGAGATAGAGATCAGCTAGAAAATGCCTGTTAACATTTTACCTCTTTGATTATTTCATTGCTATCAATGCCTTGGAATAGTCTGTTAAAATTAGCTCAACCATAAGTCACATGCTATTTATTTAAAAATCCATTTTCAAAATTCCCTTAAAAGTAATTACAGGAAATTATCTGCTTTTGTACCTCACTGACGGACACATCTTATACATCATCCAATGTGTCACTTCTGATAAAGGCCCTGTAATCTTATTACACGATAGGAAATTCCTGTCATAAATTGACAGGATAACCTAATTTGGAAAATTCAGACAAATACAATTTATTTTAAACTTTAGTTCAAACTCACTGATGAAACTCTACAGCTCAGGGAGAGGTTGATGTGCCTTTGAAGAATACAACATTTCCTTTTTTCAAACTTGAAAATTGTGCTAGTTCTAGACTTTAGTTATAAGCTCATAAAAATTTATTATTTGAAATATTTATAACAAACGTTAAACAGAGAGAATGTATAATCAGCGAGTTCAAATTTTACTTAATTTACTAATTAAAGTCTCTTTTAAAAACAAGGTGTGAACAAGAGTTTCTCTTTTGGCTCAGGAACTGAAGTTGGGCAAGGATATCTATTCTGAGAAAAAACTGGCATGACGGGGGTTGGGTGGGGAGGCAGGGGGCTCAGAATAGTCTGCATGGATGCATAACTATTAAACTGAGAATTTCATAAGTATTAAGAATACCACAAAAATACCCATGAAAGGATATAAGTACAGAGACGAAATTCAGAGCTAAGATGAAAGGATGGACTCTCCAGAGACTACCCCATCCGGGAATCCATCCCATCATCAGCCACCAAA
>NC_034605.1:10659194-10664634 GCF_900095145.1 Mus pahari
AAAAAAAAAAAAATAGGAATACCACAAATCCAGAAACTACAGTTCTTGCATGCAGAAAAAATGCTTTGATGAAATTCATAAATCAACAGCAGAATGGGATATGGGATATAGACTCTGTTACTGTAGAGCTGAAAGCTTCCAAGTGCACAGTAAGTCTGTGTTCATTATACAGTTATTCAGACTTGGACAAACCATGGTCAACACATGTCTGGCTTTTTTCCTAAGACTGACATAGCACTCCAATCTGTATTGACTGGGAACTATGGGGTGACTAGGACATACTTGAGTCTTACCTCTTGGCCTTCACTTTCAGAGTTCAAGCAATGAGAAGAGCTACAATGTGATTTCTAATAGAATGAATTACTTTGGCTATATAAAGACCAGAACTTAGTTTGATCAAAATTATAATTTTATTTGTTTATTCTTAGTTGAATTACATAAGGATAGAAGCAAATTAACTCTTCCTTCGAAACATTAAGAGAGGCATGGATCCATTAGTGATATCATCTCATGTTATAGAAATCTGTTGCAACCAGCACCTCAGGGTGAATAATTACATGATCTAATGGAGACATTTAGGAATCAGGACTACATTAAGCTATAAAACTATAGCCTGTGCATGTGGTAAATTTTTGTCTCAAAATTTTATCATGTAGAATCATTTCATAGACTAGAGATGATGTTCATTTAAATTCCAATTGCATCCAGTGCTACCAGTAGAAGCCATTCATGTGACAGCCAAATGAACAAGGCTTCTGTGCCCAGATGAAAGCAGTGTACCGCAATGACAGCTCTGCCATGACTTCTCGCTTCCAACGACAGCTGTAGAAAGCACATTTTTACTGACATTGATTATAAACCATGCTTTGATTTCAGAGCCATTAAAATGTGAAGAAGCCATAAATCTCCACATGATAGAAACAGTGATAAGACAGTTCGGTAAAGGTAGCTGGGTAAGAAATAATTACAGGAAGCCCATTTTTTTTTTATTTAAGTTAGAAATAAAAAGATTACATAATTTCTTTTGTGAAAGTTATAAACTATGCTAGAAATGATTCTACTATTATAATATCTGTGCTGTTGTAATAATAGTTTTGTGTACACACACATAGAGACACATAAAACCCTTGCAATAAATGTAGTGAGAAATTTCTTAATGTGATAACAAGAAAAACAATAAGCCCTCAGTCCACTATTTTGTTGGGAACCACACTAAAGGTGCAACATGAGTCATCTCTGTTAATACACAGCACGTTCCAGGAAGAACATATATTACTTATGAGGGGGGAAAATGAGGTCTAAACAGTAAGTTCAGAAGCCACATAGATATGTTAAAAGGCAAGACTGTAAGTTTATTGTAAGGACACTCAAATCTTTTACTCTAGGGTTCCACAATTTAAGCTAAGTTTCCAAAATTACAATGCTTGAGGAAGAAAATATTTTATTTCACAGAAAGTGGCCTGAAGTTGCCTTCAGATGGTAACAAAGGAAATGATTACTTCATCTATTTTGTTTTGTTTTTTGTTAAGCTCTTAGCTATTATAAGAAAAAAAAAGAATCAAAGAAGATGAAGTTATGTTAGAATAATTTTGAGATACTGCTTTGAAACTTAGCCAAACTATCAGGACTCTCTGAGATCGTGAACAGAATCAGACAGGCAAAAAAAAAAAAAAAAAAAAAAAAAAAAAAAAAAAAAAAAAAAAAAAAAAAAAAAACAACAACAACAACAACAACAAAAAACGGTACTTTCTGTCCTCAAACTAAGGACAGTTGTAGTTCTAGTTTTTACAAAGTGATTTGAGCCTGTTCATCTTCTTTAATCTTGAAGTCTAAATGTCACCAAGGCAATGAAACAACACTGTGTGGATGTACCTGAAAAATACTGCCTTCAAGTAAAGATAATTCATAATTCCCAAAACATAGTAACTGATAAGCAAAAACTAATTAAAATTAAGTTAAATAACTATGTGAATTTTTTATTTGAATGAGAAGTTCCATTATGTATTTGATATTAATGCTGTTCATTTATATATTTTATTCCTCAATTTTATTTCTTTTTCAAAATGTGGACTATTAATCTACATCTTTACCATGATTGAAAATAAAACCATGTAATACAGACCACCATGGAGTTTAGGCATGTAATTAGTGGTGGTCACTATGGTTTAAAGTGTGTGGGAGGCAAGCAAGTGGTTTTTTTAGCCACATACTGCTGATCACACCTTGTCCAAGAAAAGAGTGGTGCAAATCTTTATACAGATTCGTTTTCACTTTTGGCAATCACTAAAATGATTGCAAGTTTATAGCTCCCCTTTGAACGTAGAGTCATCTTAACTAGAATACTATTATCTCCCTTAAAAATAAATACAGTTATCTATATTGCACACCACGCACCATTCCTACTTCCATAAGTGATGTTATAGAACTAGAATTTCTGAACTTCTTTAGGACCTCACGCCATGCCTGTGACACTTCTCTGATGCTGATGCTGGTGTTCATAGTTATCATATCCCTTCATGGAGATTCCTAAGGAAGAAGTGAAAGTTCAAGTCTAGCATAGAATTTCTGAATGAAATCCAAGATTTTTAGAAAGAATGGAGAGAGCGCTGCATTTGGGGTATTCCGCCAGCAAAGGTGGAATATAAAATGGAGATCATGAGCTATACCTCCTGTTGCGAGGACAGAGGTGTTATCAGAATAGGTGAGATTCTATCAGCATTTAATGCGGGGTGTGTCCCTAAGCGTTTGGGTGCTGGCTATACTTATGTCACTTGACATGAGCTAGAGTTATCTGAAAGATGGAAACTCAATGGAGAATATGTGGTGGGTGAAGACCTGGCAGTTTCTGCTGGATCATGCTGCTGTTGCTGGTTCATGTTTGGTGTCACTTCTGAACTGGACTGTTGGTATCCTGACACTACTGAACTGGACTGCTAATATCCTGACAAAGGAAGATTAGAATTGGCCCAAAGAACTACTTGTAAACAAGTCCACATCCTTTTGTCCTATTTACCATCTTTTCTTCCCTACCTTTGTATGATGAGTTAAAAGCGAGAGCGGGGTGGCTGGGGGAGGGGGGAGTCAAAGCATTTGAGAACCCATATTAAAGTAGGCTTGGAAACCCTAAGCCTACAATACATCTGTAAGATCTCACTGTAGGGCATTTTATTAACTAGTGATTCATGAGGTGGGCCTATCCCATTGCAGATGGTGCCATCTCAATTTTGGCTGGTGGTTTTGTGTTCTATTAGAAAGCAGGGTGAACAAGCCACAATGAGCAAGTCAATAAGCAGCACTCCTCTATGACCTCGACATCAGCTTCTGCCTCCAGATTCCTTCCTTGCTTGAGTTTCTGCCCTGAATTTCTTCCATGATGAGCTATGACCTAGAAGCATAAGACAAGTGAATCCCTTCTTCCCAACTTGCTTTTTGGTCGTGATGTTTCCTAAGAGCAATAGAAAGCCTACCTGGAAGACTTTGTGTCGATTAATTTCTCTTTTCTTTAAAGTTAGTAGCATACAATATAATCCAAAGGGGACACAAGTGCCTGTGGTATTAGTAAAGCCATCCCTATAACCATGTTTATTAGATAAGTCATCCATAAAATGGTTTTCGTGATACAGGATTAGAAACTACATGGATGAAAACCAAATTTGCAGCCACTGTGTACCTACTCAGAACATTCCTGAAACCATGCAAGTATAGTACAGAGGATACCTTTCACATACTATGCAATGCAACTGAATGATTTTATTGCCCTTCCACTATACCCTGAATGCCTTCTACAACAAATTTGAGTTAATTATTCATTTCACAAACATCTATAAAGTAAGGATCTGTCCATGTAGCAAACATTGGATGCTCAAGAGGCTTTGATTTACATCATCAAATAGGGAAGGCACAGATCATTACACTGACTCACTCTTTTCCTACTGAAGAAAAGAGAGCATGATTCACAAACATCACAGATAAGTCTCTAATGTTTTAAAATAAGACACGTGTTAAATCAAAAGCTACCTGGAAGTATAGCTGTAAGACCTTGAAATAGAGGGCTAGGCTGTGGCTCAGTGGGTAGTGCTTGCTGATCGAACACAACTACATGAGTGTGAATCTCCAGCACTCACACAGAATCTGGATGTTATGACAGGTGCCTATACCCACAGTACTAGGGACAGGGAAGGTTCCTGCAGCTTGGTTGTGAGCCACTCCAGATAAACTCCAAGCTCTGTGGTCAATCAATAATGAAAATCCTGTCTCAGAGATAAGGTGGAGAGAAATAAATGGAACTACCCTGTGCCAGCTTTTGGCCTCACAACTCACATCACCAGGCATACAAACAAAATTGCACACACACACACACACACACACACACACACACACACACACACACATACACACAGGAAAGAGACATAGAGGAAACATTGCAATATATACTTAAAAGGTTGATCTCTAATTGTTTTTAGTGTATAGCTTTTTAGTCAACCATCAATATCCTAAGCTTCATATGATATAAATATACAGTTTGGTTCTATCTACCTACCATAACTAACCTCTGCATTTTTCCCAGCTCTATACGAAGAAGGAAGGAAAACTAATATCTTTTTGACACAGACAGGAATCTACTCTGAGTCCCTGGTATCTTTCTTCCAAGTTGTATGACTCCTCTCAATTGCCAGTTTGGTGAAATCTAGAATCACTTGGAAGATGCCTGGGCATGGCTATGGAGGGTTTCTTTAGGTTAATTGAGAAGGTACGACCCACTTATTATGGGTAGCACCATTCTCTGGCCTGGAATGCTTAACTAGACAAAAAGAAGGTGAGTGGAACACAAGCATCCACTGCTCTCTGTGGCTTCACTATGAATGTAATGGGAGCCGTCCTCACATGTTTTCACACTGATTCTGCCATTGATGAAGATGTAGACGCTTCCCACTCCTTGGCCATTGCGCCCAGTGTGATGCAATAACTTAAGGTTGCAGATAACTTTTTTCTGAAACTCTGATTTTATTTTCTTTGATTATATACCTTAAAAGATGATGGTGGAACCATTCAGTATTTCTATTTGTAAATTTTTGAGGAGCCTCCACATTGTTTTTAACTGAATATATTCACTATATTTATCAATTAAAACTTTAAAAAGGAACAGGGTTGAATCCACATGATTTGTCCCATTTATAATTCAACTAATACACCCTGAAAATTGCAAAAACAAAAATTCACAAAACCTGGGCTGGGTATGGTGGCACACGCCTTTAATCCCAGCACTTGGGAGGCAGAGGCAGGCAGATTTCTGAGTTCGAGGCCAGCCTGGTCTACAGACTGAGTTCCAGGACAGCCAGGACTACACAGAGAAACCCTGTCTTGAAAAAACCAAAAATCCCCAGGTGGACTAGTCTCTGGATAGCCCATCATTTTGTCTCTGCTCCAAACTTTGTCTCTG
>NC_034605.1:10664974-10672550 GCF_900095145.1 Mus pahari
AACAACAATATGAACTAACCAGTACCACCTGAGCTCGTGTCTCTAGCTGCATATGTAGCAGAAGATGGCCTAGTCGGCCATCATTGGGAAGAGAGGCCCCTTGGTCTTGCAAGCTTTATATGCCCCATACAAGGGAAGGCCAGGGCCAAGAAGTGGGAATGGGTGGGTAGGGGAGCAGGTGCGGGGGGAGGGTATAGGGAACTTTTGGGATAGCATTTAAAATGTAAATAAAGAAAATATCTAATAAAAAATGACACTAAAAAAAAATCCAACAACAAATTCACAAAACCTTCTAGGAGGTCCAGATGGATGCACATTATGGAATATAAATACATACCCCAAATTTTGGTGAATTGTAATGAAAAGACTTGACTTTGTGAGGTAATGTATTCCTAGGTTGTTTGTACTAATATATGTACTTTGTACATGTTTCACTGCATCCCTTGGAGTTTTTCAACCTGCATATAAAGAGATTATTCTTACCCATTCTTGGTCTAACTGTAGGAAGGCATATACAGATTCAATCTACATATTTATTCTAGAGGTTTTTTTTTTTTTTTTTTTCTTAAGAGCTTACACTGTGTTAAGCACATTACAAATCATCTGAATTCCTCAAAGGCCTGTTTGGTTGCCATTTGTAAATAGCCATAAAAGTAACAAAGGAAGTACAACACTTATTTTAACTCCGTCAGGCATGCCTTAAAGACCCTACACAAATCTGTCATTTTTTTTTTTAATCTCAAGGACATCTTCAATGATCTGTTACACTCAAGATGTTACTCTCACGCATGTCTTTTTGCTGAGCTATTTTTATCTAATGGACATCATAGCTTATCGAGACTAAAAAAAAAAAATCATTGTAATGCAAGTGCATCATTTTGCAAATCAAATGCAAATATATTCACATGACATAACAAGTCCTGTCATTGTGTGAACTTTCCTGTTACACCCCTTAGAACTTCCCCATTCACTTTCCCAGTTTTAAAAATGTGGTGTTCTTTTTCATGCCCCTGAGGATATGCAAATGTTTGTCTCTTCCAAGAATATTAGCTAGCCTCCTGAAGAATTGATGAACTGCTTTTTCTCACTGCTAAGATGGCTGAATATTCTACTGTTCTTGTATCTTCTCAGAATTCAGCTGAAATTGAAATTTTTTTATGTTCATTAGACACTTCACATATTTTAAAGATTGAACTTAATCTTGTGTTCAATATTATTGAATGTATTCATACTGTCAACACAATATCATGGTTATCCATCTCAATGCATCTTTTCAAATCATTGAATGCAAAATCTACCCACTAAACATTTTCCCATTCTACTATTAACCTGTTTGGTTTGAGTTAAGTCTCTTAATGCAAGTAGAATCACATAGTGTTTGTCTTTCTTTGGATTATTTATTTCACTTGGCATGATATTGTCAAGATTTATTATGTTGTATATGTGTACTATTTTCTTTCTTTTTAGACTGTATAGTACTTAACTACATAAATGTACTACATTCCTTACTCATTAATAGTCCAATAAGTCCTTGGGTTATTTCAATGTTTTAGCTACTTTTGTTTTGTTTTGTTTTGTTTTGTTTTGTTTTTGAGACAGGACTGTATAGTCCTGGCGGTCCTGGAACTCACTTTGTAGACCAGGCTGGCCTCGAACTCAGAAATCTGCCTGTCTCTGCCTCCCAAGTGCTGGGATTAAAGGCATGTACCACCACTGCCCGGCCTAGCTACTTTTTAAAAATTGTTATGAATGTAGTAAGTGTATAAATTTATCTTGAAGTCAGCCCTTTTATCAGCGCTTTGGAAGATATAAGTTGAATTCCTCAAATGTATATTTCTTTTGTTTGCTTATTGCAAGAGCTCCATAGAGTTGTTCATTGAAGCTGTACTATTTATATTTATCAACAGAAAGCAGATATTGTGTGTGGAAGCCATCTTATTGGGAAGGAGAAATAACTTCAATTTTAGATTTTCAAACTTTTTTGTAACACTGTACATCTTTTCATTTGCTTACAGACCATTTCATATCTTCTTTGGAAATATTACTACTTAGATCACTAGCCCATATTTGAGTCAAATTATCTGGTTTCATATTGTTGAGTTACAACTATTTTTAAAAGTTTATTTTGTGCTTAAATTATGAGCTTTCTTTAAAGCTCAAATTATATTATATTTACCATATGTCTCAGTAACAACAACACACCTACCACACAGTGAATAATATACCAATATTTATTTTAAAAGAAAAACAAATAAGTGCACTCACAGCATTTTAATACTATTCAAGTAAGATGCTACATTGACATTCATTGCAGCAGACCATTTTCCAGTTTTTTCCACAAGTCTGCTTTTTTTCCTTCTAGAGTGATGAGACTTTAGTTTATAAAAGTATTTTTAGCCAAGACTAATTGCACCAATATCAAGGATATAGAAATATTTCTACGGTGTTTAGTTCAAAAGAATATAAACAGAAGAAATCTGTGTTGACAGCTCAACCTAAAATCCATGTCCACTTCTTCTGCCCTGGGAAAACAAGCTAAACAGGGCTCAAATTGGTCAAGTTGTTATAAAACAATGAAGCCATATACTTTTAGCATAACCATAGTACAGTTATGAAATGTACAAAAATATTTCTGTTTCTCTAAGAAATCACATCTGACAGTTATCTTTTATTTTAATGAGTATGTTTCTCACTTGACAAAAAAAGTGGTCTTTACAATATCCATATCAAGTTTTGAATCCAACCTTCTTATGATATCTCCTGCAATGTTACTTCCTTCACAGGTAACATCAGCTAATTCTGATAAAGTATTACCTGTTGATGGGTTGAGGCAGGAGTATTATTGAATTAATGATCAATCTAGTCTACATAATAAGAGCCTATCAAAAACAGTTGATTAATCAATCAATTAATTATGTTCTTTGTAGTTTTTATCAACTAGTTCAATAGTATAGTTCAGAACTGTGTAGTCATATGAGAAAACTATATTCATTTTATATGTAGGATATTGTCACATCCCTACAATCTAGATTTTCTACATAGTTATGGCACTTGAAACCCATTTTTTCTATATTTCTTGGATAAATTCTAGATTGTTCAGAATACCTTTCACTGTTTTGTTTCATGCATTCTAAAAGAAATACTATCTACAAGTTCTACCACTTTCTCGAACCATTGTTTACATGGTCTGATTTGAGGCAGGAGGATCACAAGTTTAATAGTAGCCTTGTCTGTACAGAAAGGCACTGTTTCAAAAACAAAATCTGAAGAAACATCTAAAAACAAAAGGAAAGAAATGCTGAAGGAAAGATGAGAAGAAAGGAGAGAGGGGGTGTAGGAAGGAAGGAAAGAATGAAGGGAGAGAGAGGGGAAGGAAGGGAGGAAGGAAGGAAGGGAAGGAGGTAGGTAAAAGGGAAGGAATGGAGGGAAGCAGGGAGGGCAGGAGAAAGTGAGGGAGGTAAAAAGGAAGGAAGGAAGAAAAGAAGGATAGAGGGAAGAAAGGAAGAAGAAAGGAATCATGTTCTGCACTGTCTCTGGACGTGATACTACCAATTACACAGATAACTTTTTTTTTTTCACTCCAGCTGTGGTTGGGTGCCTATTAAATGTCTGGCATCCCTTCAAGTGCTGGCAAGTAGTGCAGACTGTGCCTTCCAAAGGCTCGTGAACCACAGAGAGTAATTTTCCTTCAAAACTATCAGGACTTAGCATTCTGTCTCAAGTCCAGGAGAAGACTAGTCAAGTGAGAAATTTTCTCTGACTTTAAATATGAGCTAATTCAACTCCTCACATCAAGATTGCCTCCAAATTTATTTTCCCACTGTAGTGAAGCTGGCATGCAAGAGACAGCAGGCTCATTTTATGATCTTTAATACTCTACAAATGTATGGTCACAAAGTAGTCTTATATTTTTTTACTATAGAAGAGTTCATCTATCAATACACAATTACCATGGACACATTCTTATGAATATCACTCTTGTCAGACAATCTAGCTTTTCCTTTAGGTAATCATAAGTTTATGTACATAGTTGGTTATATAAGTATAGTCTTTATATATGCATAAAAATAGACATATATGCAGATATTCACATATATTCATATACCTATACATACATGCAGATATTCACATATATTCATATACATATACATATACATATACATATACATATACATATACATATACATATACATATACATATACATATACATATACATATACATATACATATACATAGAGGGAGAGAGTATTTAAAATGGAAGATAGGTGTACTGTGTTTTGGATCTAGGATTCTGTACTTGTTAGACAACCACTCAACTAATAAGCTGCATCACCTTTAAATTTTCATGTGTACATAGGGTCTCACTAAGTTTTACAAATTAAACTTTTGATATTCCTGATTCTTCTTCCTAAGTAAGTGGGATTTTAGATGTATACCACCAGGCCTGACTCTTTTGAAAAATTATCCAAGAATTTCAAAGACTTCTTGAAAGTAAATGGATATCCATTAGGCTACTGTCTTTCTGATCTATGTCATCATTGGTAACAGAACAGGTGGTAAAATGAAGCATGAAGGATTAGGTTATTTTAATCTTGATAGATGGTTTCTAAAATTGGACTCACTTTTCTATTCAGCACAAAATCTGGCCTTGCAAGATCAACATGATACAATTTCTAATCATATAGTGTTAGGTTCCTATCTTATGTAATGCTTCATTTAGTTGCTAAGAACTCTAGCCTAACTATATTAGGGGTTGGGTTAGGTTTAAATGATGACCTTAAGGAAATCTTATAGTTGAAAGGTGGTTGGTGTTGTGACTATGATGTATATATTATAGAAATTCTTTCCACTTGATTTTCCAGGCCTGTGTCTATATGGAAATGGCTACAAAAAGAAATGGAAAGCACTACTTGAAGGAGTCTAAGCTATTTTTACATGAAAATATGTGTGATTAAATAAAACAACACATTTTTCCAAGACTGATCATTTCCAAAGAAGAGCAGGAGCCTCTTTGGAAATTGGCAATCTGGGAATCCTATATTGGATGAGCAGATCTCACTAACATATCAACAGAAGGCAAAGAAGCCCCTTTAACTTGTGCAGTCATCTATGAAACCAGCTCCCTGCGTGATAGCTCAGTATTGAGATACACAGTTGGTTAGTGCTGTTGATGATGCCTTCTGGCTTGCTGGAGCTATCTGTGAACAAGAAGCATCCATGGTACTTTACCAGTATATCACTTGGATGAAATCTGGAGTAGAGAAGATATTTTGCAGACAATGAGATGAGATTTTGAGCCATATTTCTATTGATACGCCTAAGCTAATAAATGAGATGCATCAGCTTCACTACTGAGGCATGCCTCCAGTTAAGTCTAAGCATGAATGATACGGTGTACTTTAATAGACCTAGAAAATAGTGGATCAATTATTTGGAAAAAAAGACCAAAAATGATAACACAAAGAAACAGTTCTTTTCCCTACATTACCTGATAGCTCACCACTATGTGTATAGAGTATAAGATACAAATCAACATAGATCTATAAAATGCTTTCTTTTAGTTAGAAAACATATTCCTCCATAAGTAAATTAAATTTCATAAATCAGGATCATATTTACCCCTTGGATTTTGTCATAGCTTCAGTGTGATCTATTTATATTTATGATAGAGCCTTGCTCAGCAGAATTTGTGAATAGGTAGTTTTTTTTTCTGCCATCCCTGATATTTAAAATAGATTTAGAGACTGCCCAAATACCCCAGGAAATTTGTAGTGTGTAGTTTCTAGAAACTCCAGGCAAACCATGCTACTAGCCACTGTCCTGGTTCTTTTGGATCTGTAGATGAAAGACACACACAAACACAAACATATACATTCATTAGCTTAGTTTTAATATGTATTTTAGCTCAATGGTCAGGCAGTTCTAAGCCCCCTGCAGCAGCTAATGTGCCTTTACCTTCACTCCCAGATCAACAGTTCTAAATATGTTTAGTTGTTCAGACACATTTAGTCCTAGCTCAACACCTCTAAACCTGCCCTCAGCTTAGTTTCCCAGTTATGTTCTCCTTTCTCAGCATACTAAATCTGCTGTCAGCTTAACTGCATTTCTAATCATCTCCCTACGACCCAGGCCCAATCGAGGATGTGGCCAATGGCCACTCCACCTGAGATTTCACATGGCTGGTGGCTCTCTCTCCCTTCAAAGCAATTAGAATTTTTCTCCCTCTGCATCTCCTAGCCTGCCCATAGGAGCCTGGAATTCCTACCTCTTCCATCAAACCAATAGCCTCTAGTATCTTTACTGATTGATCAAAAAACCAACTGGGGAACAGGACCTTCAGAGTTCATGTGCAGATTCCCAATCAAAACATCAGAACCACTCCCTACAGAGATTTGCTCACCATTTAACTGATAAAGGAGATGGGATCTGTTCACTACTCAGCTGTACAAGGAGATAGAATCTGCTTAATACTCAAGTGTAAAAGAGATTGTATCTGCTCACTATTCAACTGTATAAAGAGATGGGACCTGCTTACTCTTCAACTGTAAAAAGAATATATTTAAATATATAAAAAATACTTCTATTTCTCTAAACCTTTTTATATTAATCTTTAAATTTTTTCATCATTAAATTAATATAGAGAATGTTTGGTAAGAATGGAGGAAATCTTGATAACTTAACCTAACTGATGCATCACTTCTTACAGTTCTTGTGCCTTGCCTTTCATACATCACTTTCACAAAGTAGACCTAATCATTTGAAAACAAATTTGAAACATGATTTTTCACTTAGCATGACTTTGGTTATAGACCTGCCTCTTTTATTGACATGCAATAAAGACACATAGAGCTATGTTTAGAAGAATGAGGTAGATATTGCAAGGTCAGGTACCAGAGTTCATACACTAGGCAATAATCAAAGCTAATCATTCCATGATGCTGTTAAGGGACTAGAACATTGTTACCTTTGCTTCTCTCTTTTAGTTTTAATTCTCCTGTTTATGTTGTTCCTTATTATATTTATAAATATATTATTACTTTGAATAAATAATTAACATAAAGAAACTTTGAAAAGGAACATTGTATTATGGCTCACAGTTTGAGGGAATACAGTCTATCATGGAGGAGAAGTCATGGCAGCAGGCAGTTCAATATCACTGAGAGTATCTGGAAGTTGCTTATTACAAGTTATCAATCTAGAAACAGAAATACTAGTTGGAAGGACAGAGAAACTATAAGCCATAAGATTATGTGGGTTTGTAACACTGCATTTGCCAGATATTCTCAGTGTCTAGAGTTTACATATTGTCCCAAAAGGTCCCCTAGCACCCAAATGCCTTCAGGGAACAATTCACATTAAATTCACAGCAGTAAATATGTTACAAATGGTCTTGCTCCAAGAACATAGCTTTTTTAGTGTACCCAATCCCTGTTAAAAATTTAAAATGTTTGTGATGTGCTTTTTTTTTCAATTTTTATTAGGTATTTACTTCATTTACATTTTAAATGATATCCCCAAAGTCCCCTATACCTTCCCCACCCCTGCTCCCTTACCCACCCATTCCCACTACTTGGC
>NC_034605.1:10673616-10712631 GCF_900095145.1 Mus pahari
TTATTCCAGATGAATTTGCAAATTGCCCTTTCTAACTCTTTGAAGAATTGAGTTGGAATTTTGATGGGGATTGCATTGAATCTGTAGATTCCTTTTGGCAAGATAGCCATTTTCACAATGTTGATCCAGCCAATCCATGAGCATGGGAGATGTTTCCATCTTCTGAGATCTTTGATTTCTTTCTTCAGAGACTTGAAGTTCTTATCATACAGATCTTTTACTTCCTTAGTTAGAATCACACCAAGATATTTTATATTATTTGTGACTATTGTGAAGGGTGTTGTTTCCCTAATTTCTATCTCATCCTGTTTATCCTTTGTGTAGAGAAAGCCCACTGATTTGTTTGAGTTAATTTTATATCCAGCTACTGCACTGAAGCTATTTATCAGGTTTAGGAGTTCTCTGGTGAAATTTTTAGGGACACTTATGTATACTATCATATCATCTGCAAATAATGATATTTTGACTTCTTACTTACCAATTTGCATCCCCTTGATGTCCTTTTGTTGTCGAATTGCTCTGGCTAGGACTTCAAGTACTATATTGAATAAGTAGAGAGAAAGTGGGCTTATGATGTTCTTAATGCCAGGTTTGCTTCATTGATCCTGTAGATACACAAAGGTAGTAGGATCACAGATAACATTTACTAAGAGGATATACTTACAAACATTTGTACCAAACAGGTCAGCATGTTGTTTATCCATCATATAGATGGATTGAAAACAATATATGTATATGTGTGTGTATACATATTAGATAAATCTCTCTCCTTTTTTCTTACTTTTTCTCCCAGTATAATTAATAATGTGATTTTCTAGAAAAGCCTATGTATGTACTGGAAAATTTAGGAGAAACTGAAAGGCAGAACTACATCACTTCTATGTGACATAGAAGATTTTAACAAAGGAAAAGAACCATTTGAGAAAGGTGTAAAGGAACTTTCCAGCTTGAGAACATGGATGAGCCACAGACTCTTCCAAGGAATGAAGAGAATGGGGGGGGGGTGGATACAAAGATATGCGAGTAGTAAAAGAGAAGAGAGGATAATCAGAAGAATAGGTTAAACTAGGAGGAACCTTGTGAAGATTCAAGGATGATTTTCAACAGAGTAGGAAATTGTCATGTAGGACCACACTGGAAGCTTTATGAATGCGGTTAGGAGTTATTGAACTTTATAGATGGGGTTAAGGTTATTTAGGTTTATGAATGGAGTTGGGGCTGTTAAGCTTTATGGATAGAGTATGATAAAATCTTTTAATACTGATGGACTTGGGCCTAACAAGAAGAATATTTCTTGACCCACAAGGGAAAAAAATTCAGTAAAAAAAGCAAACATATTTTGATCCGTCTCAAGGACTAGATCTCTTCAAACTTGCTGCTACACATTCCACCAGATAGTACTTAATGGAATTGGAAAAAATCCATACTTTATATAATATGATAAAAATATAAATATAAATTTAAATTAGAGAATTGGGATGAAGGGATAGTTCAACTTATTTTAAAGTTGTCTAGTACCCTTCCTTCTTAGCATACCATAACCCTTTACAATCTTTGTTCCTCTCCCACTTTGGATGACCCACATGAATGCCTCATTTTATGATATCGAATCATATCCTGACTCATTACTATGACCTGTTACATATTCATTGGTGTGTCAATCATATACAAGGAGTGCTAGAGTCAGCTCTACCTCCTTTCTGCTTCTATTTTCATATCTACCAGGTGAGCAAGTGTTTAAATGTACCAAAAAATATTTATCAAGTAATCTGAATGATTCACTTCTTTATTTTGCTTGATTTACAAATATGTGTAAGGCTCCAACTAAAATGAAACTACCATCTTTTAAATTGCCAGAAAGACAAACTGATAGATAAATTATGATTAAATCTAATGAAAAAATGTTCTAAATGCCTCTGATGTATGTATACATGGAAAGCATAGGAACACAGGAGGTTCAGTGCTCTCTAAGGAATATTTCAAAGCCTATTATCATGCCTTATGCTGCATAAATTCAAAATCACAAATAACACTAATGCTGGGCTTGTTGCCAAGTAACTATTGCAGGAAAGCCAGCCATGCCTTCCTGTCTGTCTGAGATTCATGGTAGAAGCAAAGCCATGAAAAATTGGAGTAAGGGTTACACTGATATAAAGCAACTTAGGCTTAGAATTATACCTCTTGATGTACACAGATATAGAAATTTACTTCTCCTAAAACTTAATTTCAGGGTTGGCAAAACTGAAAATGCAATTCATACCATAAATACCAGTGAGTTGCCATAGCAGTCAAGGGATAATGTACACGAACTATGTAGTACAATATATGGTACATTGAATGTTGTTAACAGTGGTAATTGAAGGGAATTTTTTGTTATAATTAGTGATAAGTATTCAGGAATATTTATAGTTCTTTTGTGTATAGGTATGCATCATGTTATATGTTTATGCATTTGTAATGTATGAACACAAATGAATGAATATGAAAGCCAGAGTTAATGTTGTATATTGTCTATATGCCTCTCCAGCATCGTTAGTTAAAGCACCCACTCAGTTACTAAGCAAGCAATTTAGCCTATATGCTTTAGTCTTTCCTGTCAGTGCCCCTCAAGCTCTAGGATTATGTTTAGGGGACCACGCCTAGCCAGCCAGATCTTTTGTGTGTGCTGGGCATCCAAACTCTAGTCCTCACATTGCCCAGCAAATGTGTTATCCACTGAGCAATCTTGCCAGTCTATTTTTATACTGTAAGCAAATATGACTCCATGTAAAGAGTTTTCAAATAAGACCTATCTAGTAAACCCTCTCATTGAACCAATGAGTAAAACGTCAAACAACTTAACTGGGATAAGTAAACCAAGATATATTAAAGCTAAAAATCATTTACAACTATGTTATTGCTGCTTCCTCACTTAGAAAGATGTCAAGCAAGTAGGCAGTTGATAATGATCAAATATAAAACTGTCTTTTGTAGGCCATGGGTGGAAGTAAATTGCCTTAAGAGAGTTTTCTTTCATGACCATAAAATCTCACAATTGCTAGTAGATATTGCAAAATGTCAGCCTAGTCCATGTTTGTGAAAGCTCTTGAAATGATCAATGCAATATCGAGGGGAAAGCCAAGAGGGTGGAAGAGGGTCATTGCACATCCCCTCTCTGGCAAGCACCCATATTAAAAACCCGTTTGTCTGAGCCAGCTGTCCCCACTCTGTTAATAATGCCAATATACAGCAAGAGTTGCAGAGGGCTGACAGGGCATGAAATAAGGCAGGTTCTTTGGAATCCCTGAGTCAGAGCTCTGCCTACCTCACCTAGACCCTTAAAACACTCAGAACAAAATCTTCCAACATAGGCCCTGCTCATAAAATTTACTCAAATAGACACAGGAGAGCCCCTTCTGCCTGGCAGGAATATGCAGTTCAAACAAAGCCAACCTCATTTCTACTATCTTCCTTCAAAGCTCTAATGCTTATCACTTGGCCCCCTGCCTAGAGAATGCTGCGAATTTCCATCAGGATATTTTAACACTAGGTATCAGAATCAATCACACTGAAGACATCTGCTATTTGTCAGCTGCCATTCTCTTGCAGGTTTCTCTTCTGAATGTTAATGACAAATGGCACTAGTGGCTACAAAACCCCAGTCCCTTGTCAATGAAGATATCTGAACTTTATCATGTTTCCGCGCCTAGACTTCCTCAGAATGTTGTCTGTGAAAATATAGCTTCAATGCTTCTGCGTGTTTGGGTGTGCTTTTATATATATGTATATGTGCTCACAGATGTGTGAATATGTATGTCTAGAGGCTGGGGGTTCAACCTTGGGTGTCATTACATAAGTGCTATCCATCTAATTTTTGTTGTTGTTGTTGTTGTTGCTGTTGTTGTTTTCTCTTTTTTTTCTTTTTCTTTTTTTCTTTTTTCTTCTTTTTGGGGTTCATCCACTGACCTAGAGTTTGCTCTCAGACATCTCAGAAAGTCTCAGACATCCACCTGTATCTGACTCCCAGCCCATTATAACAAACTCAAGCCAACATGTCTAACTTTTTACAAGACTTCTTGCAGTCTAGTCATTGGTTCAGATATAAATTCTGAATACGAATACTTAGAATCTTAATTCACAGCATTGTACTTTAAACTATTTTCTAGTAAGTGATACATCAGAAAAAGGAAAATGAGATTTTCATAGAAAGAATTGAAGATAAATCAAGTAACACTCTGAAAATCTAACTTTTCCCTCCTTAATGCTTTACATGTGCTAGTCTTTTACAAGTGTCCTGATTATTAATTTTTATGACTTTAGCATAACGAAAAATGTTCCCAATAGAACTGAAAGTGCAAATACCTTACATCTTAAAGGAACGGCTGTTTTCCAGTAATAGTTCAGCAATTAAAGATGCCAGAAGCCAATTCTGATGATCTCAGTTCAATCCCCAGTACCCAATGTGGAAGGATATAATTGACTTTTAAAAACTGCCCCTTGATCTCCACACAGGTGTTCTCTCTCTCCCTCTCCCTCTCCCTCTCCCTCTCCCTCTCCCACACACACACACACACACACACACACACACACACACACACACACACACACACACACAATCTAAGTCTATATTTATCATTGTTCTGCATAAGAAGATATTAAGCACACATTATTTTTCTCTGATATAAGGGAGATGATGGATCAGGTAAAACTTAGGAAGACGACAATAGCACCATTTATAACTGATTTCATTTCACTGAATTATATGCCCTTGAGCTATCACTTTATAACTCTGAATTTACATGTCAGTAAAATGGGGATAATATTATGTATCTTAGTACTTTATAATATAAATTATATACAATGTAATAATAGATTGCTCTGGTCTGGCTAGTATTCTTGTGTAGTTCTAGGTTGAAGATTTAATTCTTAGTATATCAGAGCATGACTTAATGTGGAGCCAGAGAGCTAATAAAGATTTTTTAAAAAGGCATTGAAGTGAGACCCTAAGCCAATACACCTAGTGCCTTTATTAAAAGGATGGTAGGAAAAAGTTGTACATAGGGGGGTGATCAGGTAAGAACAAAAGGAAAAGATTGCAATGTACATATCCAAAAAGGAGTCTTGCTCATAGCTAATGTGGTACTTCCAGCATCATGAACTGTAAGAAGTTTATGTTATTAAAATAACTCAATCTGAGTTTTCTTTTTTAGACTCCATTGGATTATTAGTATATAACTATATGCAGACTAGGTACTCTGAAATCTACAAAGGCTGCTTTACCAATTATCAGCAGTTCCTCCTGTGTAGCAAAGGACAATGGGCAAAGCAGAAATGAGAGACTTTATCACTCAGCTCATCACTAACATTCTTTACTTCCTGCTTGTTCTATTGCCTCAAACAGAGTCTCAATAAAGTTCCTTGTTTCCATGAATGTTTTGTTATTATTACCTCCAGGTATTTTTCATCAATGGTCATTTTTTTTAATAGGAGGAAGAATATACAAATATGAAATGAAGTGTGAATTACAAATTATGCAAAATTCTGACCCAATGGATTAAGAAACCAACAATATCATCAAAGCATAAACAAGCATGGGAGCAATTAAAATGAAACTTTACTGTCACAGAAACCAGTTTATAGACCTTGGTAAACGATTTTACAGGAAGAGAACTTTCGCTCACGCAGACACACATTAAGCAGTTATGATCAGCCTGTAAACTTTTCAGTTCTATGACTCAGGGCTTAGGACCTCAAGGGCAGTGGCAAAACGAAAACACCGCCCAAGAACTAACCAGGCCAAATACTGCTTAACTTTCAGGCCAGATGCGTTCAGGGTGCTATAATCAGGGACTTCTGAGCTCTGTTTGTAATATTCCAGTGGAGACAAGTACTACACTATGATTGTCCAAATTCAAAGACCAAGTGCTGCTTCTGCGCATGACTCCAAGTGCGAACCTGACTGCGGTAGTGAAGAAATGGAGAGAAGACAGGTGTTTGAACTGAAAGCTGGGATTGTATAGGCCAGGCTCTCTGAGAATCCCGCATACCCCACAAGCACAGCGTGTGCAGAGTAGCACAGAAAGACAACCAGTTGACTGCATACAACTGATCAAATTGGTAGATTTCTTTCCATACAGAGAAGCAAGGAGGTAGAGTTTATGGTGCCCAGCTTACTGTGTGGAGAGAGGTTTACCTAAGCTTAGTAGTAGCAATCTCTGTAGAGGAGCAGTCTTCAGGCTGACAATATTTGCAGGACTAAAGCTATGGTGGACATTTTCTGTACAGTATCAGCATACACACGTGGGCCACAAGGTGCGGAGTCCAGCTCGGCCCTGGTGGGGACAAAGTGACATGGTGACATCATTCCTGCCCCTGGGACAGGGCCCTGGTGTGAGCCTCCAGGAATCTAGATGGCCATTGTGGGCATAAGGCTTGTTTGTGTAATAATGTACATATTTCACATTCTTCCGAGAAATGTCCTCTGTGTTAATATTAGTGACTTCACGATGATCAGACAGCAGGAGACCAGGGGATGAAGGTGTGGCTAAAGTCTCAGCACAGTGGTAAGCTCTTCAAGACAGCCCTTAAGGGAAGGAAAGAGCTCTAGATACCTGCGTTTGAAAAATATATAATTTCTCAACTATGAAAAATATAAGGATGCAATATGAATTATGAGGGGCTTCGTGGATCTAAAGGAACAAAGGCAGCTGCACTAGGAGCCAGCTCGTCAGAAAGATACAAAGGCGGGCAGATTGAATTCAAGGTCAGCCTGGGACACAAGTTTAGGCCCAGGTGTGGTAGAAATGGTAATTTCAGGGAAAAGACCCACCCAACTACTTAAGCCTTTGTGCTTAACAAAGGAAGACTGATCTCTGAATTCTTTTGCAGCAGTCAGAAAAAAATGTCTGCTTACTATCTCTTCTGAATCTAGAGCTGGGGTCTCAGGATGCTGATTCACAGAATAATCTAAAGTAAACCTGGAGTAAGTGACTGGACTGATAATGTAAAGTAAAAAACAAGACCTGTGTTCTGCAGGAGGTGAGCTATCCAGCGAATTTTTTAGGAAAAAAAAAAAAAAAAAAACAGAAAACTGCTTGGAGAACTGACAGACACAGAGACACGTGTGTACACACAGGCTCATGAACACACACACACACACACACACACACACACACACACAAGGAAGCAGGACATGGACAGAGAGATCTCTTAGAATAGCAAGCAAGCAGAATATAGACAGAGAAATCTCCAGAGAGAAAGCAGAATGTAGAGATCAGACTGGAAAATATGTATCAAGCAGAAGACCAGTGGTCAATTTGGAACCACGAATTGACTTTGAGACATTGAGTCCTTCTTTTCGCTGCTCCCAGATACCCTGTCCTGGCTGATTTTGTGTGCCAATTTGACACAAACTGGAGTTATCACAGAGAAAGGAGCCTCCTTAAATAAATATCTCCATGAGATTCAGCTGTAAGGCATTTTTCTCAATTAGTTATCAAGGTGGGAAAGCCTATTGTGGGTGGGGCCATCCCTGGGCTGGTAGTCCTGGTTTCTGTAAGAAAAGAGGCTGAATAAGCCAGGGGAAGCAAGCCAGTAAGCAGCACCCCTCTGTGGCCTCTGCATCAACTCCTGCCTCCAAATTCCTGCCCTCAAATTCCTGCCCTGTGAGTCCTAGTCCTGACCTCCTGTGGTGATGAACAGCAGTGTGAAAGTGTAAGCTGAATAAACCCTTTCCTCCCCAAGTTGCCTCTTGGTCATGATGTTTTGTACAAGAATACAAACCCTGACTAAGACACACCCCTTCTCTTAGAACCTCCTCCATGCTGAGGCTGGTCCTTGGCAACAGAGAAGACTGTCCATTCCCCTGGACACTGAGGCTTTGGGATCTGTGACATACTATGCGGATATCAAGGATATACATGCACTGAAGACCGCACACATTTAGGACTTCCTCCTGCTCCACACCTAGAATTCAACAAGGAAGAATGAACTCAGACCAGGCCAGATCTCTTTTTACTTCATTCTATGGTGCTAATTTTCTGTGAGAGACAAAAGAGTTAATTATTAACCAATTTTCAAACTAGAAAAGTATAGATATAAACATGTAATATGACTTCCATAAGTTCCTGAGACTTCAAGCTTCCCTATCTCTTATGTTTGTACACAACCATCACTTTTTAATAGAGAGGTAGTCACTTCATTTAGAAAACATTATTCCCAACAAATAAATTTTTCCAATTAAAAGTATACAATGTATACATAAACATCATAAACATATATTTATATATACATGCACACACAAATTTATTTCTTTAAATTACATATGTATGTAAATACATGAAGCTTCACCTAAGTGTTTGCTTGGTTGGTTTATTTATTTGGGACAAATAAATTTATTTGGGACAAATTCTTCTGCAGAGCCCAAGGTGACCTTGAACCTTTGATCCTCTTCTGCCTCTCCGGTGCTAAGCCTATAGTTTTATGCCACCATGCTAAATTTAAAACGCCATTATTGTTCCAAAAGAGAAAAAAACCTAGGACACAATCTAAGCTCTCACACTAAACAGCATTCGATAACTTTCATGCACCTATCTGGCAGCGGTGCTTAGTTCCTTACATGTATGAAAAACGAATGATGCGAATGCATAAAAACCTTAGCATGCCCGTTACATAATACTCAGCGAAAGTAAGAAATTCAAGATTATTACTGCCATTGTGTCTTTTAAAGCTTTGATGAATAATTTTACTATTTGTTCATTGAGAAAGAATAATGACTCATCCAGGTTGTTTGGGGAAAGAACCAAACAACACATATGCAGTACTGCAGTCTAGAGTTCAGTGTCCTGCACGCAGTTGAGACTGACAGAAAAAACTCTTTGCCCCATTTTTTCTGCTCACCGAAAGCCTCTTTTACAAGTGCTGCAAAGGGAAGCTCACATCCCTGTCCCTATTCGACTTTCCCACCTCCTCAGATTCATCATCCAACTTCCCCATCACGGTAACTAATGGCTGACATGGATATTTATTTTTAAGTTAATTATAATCAAATACAAATTAAATTTCTTTGTTAAATTTCTCGTGCCTACCACCTGGAAAGCATAGACATGGGGTTTTTCCTTCTGTGAAGGCAAACATTCTAGGCAGCCAGGCTTTTGGTAGGGATAGAACCTGTAGGTTGATTTTTTTTCAATTAAGTTGCTTTTATTGCACAACTAGTTCTTCCCCTTGGATCATCAGGACATCCTCTTACAACTTTCTAGAATATTGTTATTCAATATTTTCATGAGAAGTATCTGTCTGGATTATACGGCAATCACCTGAAATGCAATTTTAGTCAACTTGGAGTTATGTACACCAAAAATCTTTAATTCCGGCACCATTACTAGACACCCAGGAGGAAGAATGAGATAGACTAGCCTGCTTCACCAAGTGCTGTGCATGCAGTCAGCAAAGTAGTGTGCTTGCTTCGGAACAACCAGTCAAGTGGGAAACTGCACTCTGAGACCCTTCAGACAAAAATAAGGCTAAAGACTGGACAAGAAACTGCTTCCAAAGATAACTGAAGAAACTCTGAGATTCTGATCTCAGACAGGGATTGTAGAAGCCATACACTTAGTAAAACATAACAAAAATTAGCCAAAGGAGAAATACTGATGTAGCTGAAAACCTGATGTTTGAGAACTACCAGAGGGACTTTCTGAAGTAGTGAAAAGATCCTTTATTTTGAGCTGTGATTATTTGAATGCCTGCAGTTCCTAAAATATGAGTCTTAAGGGGGGAAAAAAGCAATTAAGCTGTTTTTTTCCTAAAGTGTTAACTCAATGGAAGGTTTGGAAAATAACCATGAGAAAGGAAGGACTGTGGCTGTCCAAGGAATGGCGGGTCTGTAAACATTTCTGTATCCAAGCCCTTTTGTATCAAAGGCCACTTGATAACAGAGTTTTACAGTCAGAGCCAGGCCGGGGATCTGATTGTTAGAAGCCACGTGATCTCAGGAAAGCTGCTTTATCTTGTTTTCCGCATTTCTTATCTGCAGGGATGTTGCTATGAATGTTCTCTTATGAGGCATATGTGACTCAAACACTCTTGGTATTGAAGAAACACTGGTTTCCTTCAGTGTTTATTTTAATCCACAGTGTCTGTGAGATCTTCCATAGTACGAAATCTGGACAGATATAAACCATATTAGAGCCTCAGAAAAGTTTTTTAAAAGATGAAATTTCGTGAAAATATTTTACTTATTTATTTTGTTTTCTATCTGCAAGTTCCTGTTCTGAGCATTTTAAGTGTAAAAATTCATGTCAGCGGCACAGTAGCCTTCCAGTGTTAATTAGGGCTTACTGCCTTTGTTAGGGTCTTAACCTGGAGAGTGGTAAAATCACTTCCAGCAGAGACCAAAGAACAATCCAAGTTCATTGTGATAGGCTTCCAACTCCAATTTTTTGAAATTGGGGAAGATGCACACTTTACATGCACACACACATATGTGATCTACACACACACACAAACAACACAAACACACAATGCACATGCACAATGCACACTCAATTCATATATACAATGTGCACACACAGTACACACAATGCACACTCACAATACACAAACACACACAGACACAGATACACACGCACACACACACACACACACACAGTCACACATGAATACATACTACACACCAGAAGTCTAAGCTTCTTAATATTGTGTAAAGCTAACTCATTTCAAAGTTTACTTGCCATTATAAAAACTAATTTTATATCAAAGGAGACTCTGGTGCTTTACAAATTATACTTTTAGGGTCCTGTTTGTTGTGTCTTTCTAAGTCTCTTGTATTTCTGTTTGTCAGTGATGACATTCAACTAATTATAAATGTTATCTACAGTTCTGTGGAAGGAGTTTAAACCTGACCTTCAACAGGACAAAAGAATCTCCTTAACCTACATATTTTAACATGGTCTTTGTGATAGGAACAAAGTGTGTCTGAGAGCCATGAAGATATAATTATTGCTGAAGAAGTTATCTAGAAAGAGTTAGAAGTAAAACAAAGGGGTCTTGGTGAAGCAAATTAAATTGTCTGTCAGGGATGGAATAGGACTGAATTGCCCGTTGTCATCTGCTGAAGCAAGCCCATGCTTCCAGAATAAAAGTTAAGAGAGATGATTACACTGTGCACTATGACTCATTGCTAGGTTTATATGTAAGACAGGACAGAAGAAAAGGCTGAGGCCCCCGAACACTGTAGGGAATGAAAAGTCAAGGACAGATCAATTCACCTCCCAGACTGGAAGTTCTTGTGACTTCAGAATTATGAGTATTCTTCTTGCTAAGATAAAGCCATTTTTCTTCCTACAACTTCATTTTAGACATATCTGTCATTACCATGAATGTCTGATGAATTATTACACACCTGGGGAAAGCAGATGAGAAGTCTACAGGGGGAAAGGGAAGAAATAGTGCTTACTTAAAAGTAATAACTGTTGATGGGGGTATTGTGGGTAAATGGTTCAAGGAACAGTTAAACAAATCTGTAACATATTTGATCTTTTCACTTCCTCTTTAGTTCTAGACATCATGCATGTTATAAAATAGTTTAATATTTTTATGAGGATGAGCTTACATTATATATTTGTGATTATGCATCTCTATAGCTATGATGTTTATATACATATGTATGTATACATAGAAATATACAGATATAATAGAATGCAAGAAAATCGATTGGAGTTATAGAAACTTCTTAGAAAACAGTGGTCAACTTCATTCTTGTACCCTCAGCTGGTGAGATCCTTCCTGTCTATTCTGTATCTGTGAAAATATATACCTAATTACTAGTTGGTACTAGATCAGAAGAACCACTCTCCAGAGCAGATGGGAAGGATGCCTCTCACCTGAGAGTCCAAAACATCAAATGGGCAGTGGCCAAATCAGGTTCAATCCCGATCTTGACTGATTCCCATTTTCTTCTTATGTTTTTAGGTTGAAGAGCCACTGCAGCTTTGATCTTGACATACTTTAGAGGAAATGTTGAATGCAAGCCTTCACTCCTCAGGGACAGGGAGGTTTGTTTCTCAGGGAATGCTAAGGAAGTCTGCTTTCAAACTTATATTTACGATCCTCCCAGTTGATAGAGTAGCAAGGGGAGAAACAGATATTAGAAACAGCTTTCCAATTGGAAGAGGAAGATTACAAGCTTGGACAACATAAGGAGCTGGAAGTATGACTTAGGCAGTTAAGAGCACGTAGTTCTTTTGCAGAGAAACTGAGTTCAGTTTCTGGTACCCAAGTCAGATGGCCAACAACTCCTTGTAACTCCAGCTCCAGGGGAATCTTGTGTCTTCTGCTTGCCTCTGAGGGCACTGTACTCATTAACACAAATCCACATTCACAAACACACACACACACAGCCAAGTGTTATACATTTTTCTTTTATGGATATTTTGTCTGCCTGTACATCTCTTGCATGTCTGCTTCATTTAAAGGCTGGAAGAGGATACTGGATACTCCGATAGTAGCACTGTAAACAGATATGAACTGCCAAGTTGGTTCTTGGAACTGAACCTGGATCCAGGAAAAGCTCTTAACCACTGAGCCAACCATCAAGTACAACTTAATCAATTTTTGAAAAACCTTTTCTTGAACACTGCCACCCTGACAAGAGGAGAGTTAGTAAAATCTAGGATTCTTGGCTCTGCTAGATCTATGAACTATAAACCAAGTGAGTGAAAAAAGAATTAATACCTGGAAACCTCAGTAATTCCTGGAAATATATGGAAAGTGATAGGATAAACTATCCCTTGATAAACATAACTACAGGTAACAGTGAGAAATCTTTTTTTTTTTTTTTTTTTAGTAAAAACTACTTCCTGTTAATACACATCTTTTTTATGAGTTAATGTAATATTTAATCAAAAGAACTGGGATTTGGAGTTATGAGACTATGTATTTATTTTTCTGTGTTTGTTTGTTTGTTTTTAACTAAAGGACCTCCTAAATTTTAGAATGGTTGTAAATGACAGTAAATATTAAGATGTCAGTCCGATGAAATATAAGAATCAGAGTCATATCAGGCTTCCTTACTTGAGGTATAGAATGTAAAGTTGACTAATCTAAATGGTTGGGTTTTGATCAAGAAAAATGTACACATTGGGTATATGAATATATTTCTACAATTAAAAGGTTTTTTTCATCGCTTTTCTTTTTTGTTTTTTTTTTATTTTTTTTTATTTTGTGTGTCCACATGCACACATATGCATGTGTAATGTGCATGTCTAGTGCCTGCAGAGATGAGAAAAGGTGACAGATATGGCAGTAAAGTTATATATGTTTGTGAGCTGTCATATGGGTGCTAGGTATATAATCCAGGCTCTATGCAAGAGCACCAAATGCTCTTAACTACACACTCATCTCTCTAGCCTTACTTTCTTGTTTCCAGTCGATTTTTAGTCAGGACTGTAGGTGAATTCTTTTATTTTGGTAAATCCTTTTATCACAAATACTTCTAATATTTTTGGTTGGGTTTTGAAGAAGGGTGGGATTCTTGGGGAAGAAAAACATCTCAAAGATGGAAAACTTTGAATACTTTAGTTAAAAACAAAGTTCAAAATTTAGAAATAAAAAACTCCCCAAAAAGTGTCCTTAAAATGAGATGTGGCATTGTGAAATTTTAAATACCATAGAGAAAGATCATATGAATGGTAATATTTCACGGAGAGCACACTGAAAGATAATATATAAGCTTGAGAAATCCAGATATCACGATCATGGTCCCAAAGTGTGGTAAATAGACATATTTTCCATTTGTCCCATTACCCTTAGAAACAACTATGGACACATTGAATATAATGCCTAGTGTTGCATTGAAGTGCTCTGTAATTGCATAAAATGAAATATCTCTCTCTCTCTCTCTCTCTCTCTCTCTCTCTCTCTCTCTCACACACACACACACACACACACACACACACACATACACACACCACACTACCAATCAAATAAATGCAGGATTATAGATTTTTTTCTGAATATATGTATATTGTTTGGTTTCTTATATAGCCTTAATGATACCCAACATAGAGCTTGAGGTGTAGCTCAATGGTAGAGCAATTACCTAATATATGAGAAGTTTCAGATTTGATTCCTTCCACCAACAAGGCAAGCAGACAAAGCAGTCTATCTAAGCACACTTAATACATTGCCTTTTGTATTAGAAAAGTACTGTGCTGTGCACATTGTAGGACACACTTACAACTTTCCCCAGTATATTGAAATGTGATAAAAAGGGTTCTCAGAGTTTTGATCACTTCTCTCCATGTGGATCAATACAGCACAGTGAAGGTCAAAAGGGAACCAGGTCACTGATGCTACTAAGCTTACCCCTTGAGGACTTAGTGGCAGATGAAACAGGTCAATGACCAGGGCACATCTGGCATGGCTCAGGCAGAGCCCTTATCCCTGTGTCACTTTGAAATTACACGACAGACTTAGAGGCAGGCCTTACTCACTTTGCTGACAGATCTCACGAATATTTAAGAGTTCAATTGACTTGGAATCCGAAAGCCTAGATGAGTCATTGGACAGAACCCAAGTATAGCCATGAAAAGCCCTGTGGGTTGCCTCCATAAGAGCACATGAGCTCTTAGCATTTGCATAAAGAACACAGTGAGGTGTCACTGTGAAGGAGTCCTGTGACAAGCATGGCAGCTGATCCTTGCTGCAGCCTGTCCATCACTGAAACTTCTTGTGTCCAAATCTATTTTATACCCAGAGTGCATAAACTCAGTGTCAAGCATTTTTTTCAATAATTTATATATATATTTTTTTTATTCACTTTACAGCCCGATCACAGCTCCACTCTCCCCATTGGCCACTCTCCTTCAATGAAGAGGAAGCCCCTGTGGGCACCACCCCTCCCTAGGACATCTATTCCCAGCAGGACTAGGCACATCCTCTCCCACTGAGACCCAACCAAGCAATCCAGGTAAGGGGTAGGGGATCAAATGGCAAGGAACAGAGACTCTTACACTTTTTAGGGGAACCCACATAAAGACCAAGTTGCACATTGGCTACAAATGTGGAGGGAGCCTAGGTCCAGCTCCAGCATGCTCTGTGGTTGGTAGTGCAGTTTCTGTGAGTGCCCATGGTCCCAGGTTATTTGACTATGTATGTCTTCTTGTAGTGTGCTTGATGCCTTAGGATTGTCTACTTGTATACCCAGTTTTTCCACTAGGTTTACAGAGTTCTAACTGTAGTTTGGCTTTGGATCTCCGCATCAGCCTCTATCCAATGGTGGATGAAGCCTCTGAGGAGGCAATTATGGTAGATTCTTGTCTGCTAGTATAACAGATTATCATTAATAGTTTCAGAGGTTGGCTTTCTCACATGGGATGCTTGTTAAGTTGGGACAGTCATTGGTTGGCTATTTCCTCAGCCTCGCTCCATCTTTATCCCCACACATCTTGTAGTTAAGACACACTTTGGGTTGAAGGTTTTATAGGTGGAATGATGTGCCTTCCTTCCTCTGAAAATCCTGCCACATAGGAGGAGGCCACTTCAGTCTCTATATTCCCCTTTGGCAGGAATCTCAGCTAGACTTACCCTCATAGACTCCCTGTATCCTCTTCATCCCAGATTTCCATCTAGTCACCAGAAATGCCCCCACAGAATTTCCATTTTCACTTCAAGCCCTTCCCCATTCCTCTCTCTCCCCATACCTGATCACCACTACCATCAAACTCTCCTAGCTATTTCGCCTAATCAGTTCCTTCTTTTCATTCACCTTCAATGACTATTTAGTTTTTCCTTTTGAGTGAGATTTGCACATCCTTCCTTGGGACATTCTTATTACCCAGCTTCTTTTGGGTCTGTGGATTGTTACAAGGTTATCCTGCACTTTATGGCTAATGTCTACTTTTGAGTTCATAGATATGTGTCTTTCTTGCTCTGGGGTATCTCGCTCAGGATGATAGTCTCAATTTTCATCTATTTGTCTGCAAAGTTTATGATGTCTTTGTTTTTAATAGCTGAATAGCATTCCGTTATGTAGATCTGCCATGCTTTCTTCATCTACTTTTCAGATGAAGGACATCTAGGTTGCTTCCAGTTTATCATTATTACAAAAAAAAAAAAAAAAAAGCTGCTATGAACATAGCTGAGTAAATGGTATAATGTGGGTATATTCCCAGGAGTGCATAGCTGAGTTTTCAGGTAGAACTACTCACAATTTTCTGAAAAACTTCCAAATTGATTTCCCTAGTGGTTGTAAAATTTACCCTCCCACAAGCAATGGAGGAGTGTTCCCCTTGTTCCACATTCTTGCCAGTATGTGCTATCATTTGAGGTTTTGATTTTAGCTATTCTGATGTGTGTACAATGAAATCTCAGCATAACTTTGATTTTCATTTTCCCTGATGACTAAGGGCCTTGAACATTTCTTTAAGTGTTTCTAGGCTATTTAAAATTTCTGTTTAGCTCTGTACCTCATTTTTAAATTGTATTTTATTGGATTTGTTGGTGTCTAGTTCCTTGAGTTCTTTATATATTTAGGATATTAGCCTTTTTGTAGGATGGTGAATTTTTCTTATGAATATTTATTCCAATCTGTAGGCTGCTGTTTTGTCCTATTGATGGTATTCTTAGCCTTTCAAAAGCTTTTCAGTTTGATGATGACCCATTTATCAATTGTTGATCTTGGAACCTGAGTCATTGGTTTTCTGTTCAGGAAGTTGTTTCCTGTACCAATGTATTCAAGGTTATTCCCCACTTTTTCTTCTATTAGGTTTAGTGTGTCTGGTTTGTATTGAGGTATGTGATCCACTTAGACTTGAATTTTATGCAGGGTGATAACTATGCATCTATTAGCTTTATTCTACATGAAGACACCCAGCCATACTGGGTTTTGTTGAAGATGTTTTAATCGTTCCATTGTATCTTTTTGCCTTCTTTGCCAAATCAAGAGTTTGTAGGTGTGTGGGTTTATTTCTGGGTTTTTGATACGATTCCATTGATAAACATGTCTATTTTTGTCCCATTACCATGCAGTTTTTATTACTATTGTCTGCAGTACAGCTTGAGATCCATGATGGTGATACCTCCAGAAGTTCTTTTATTACACAAAATTGTTTTAGCTGTCTTGGTCTGTTGTTGTTGTTTTTCCTTCTGAATTTGAGAATTACACTTTCACATGTGTAAAGAATTGTGTTGGAATTTCGATGGAGATTACATTGAATCTGTAGAATGCTTTAGGTATGACGACAACTTTCACTATGTTAATCCTACCTATCTAGAAGCAAGGGAGAGCTTTTTATCTTCTGATATCCTCCTTAATTTTTTTCTTCAGCAACTTGAAGTTCTTGTCATATAGATCTTTCACTTGCTTGGTTAGAATTATACCAAGATATCTCAGATCAGGGCTAGATGGTTTTAGCATAGAATTCTATCAGATTGTCAAAGAGGAGCTAATACCAATACTCCCCAAATTATTCCACAAAATAGAAACAGAAGGAACACTTCCAAACTCATTCTATAAAGCCACAGTCACCCTGATACCTAAACCACACAACAAAGAAAGAGGATGTCAGACGAATTTTTCTTATGAATATTTATGCCAAAATACTCAATAGAATCCTCTCAAATTCCATCTAAGAACACAACAAAGACATCATCCATCAAGATCAAGTAGGTTTCGCCCCAGAGTTGCTGGGTTGGTTCAATATATGAAAATCCATCACCATAACCCACCATATAAACAAACTGAAATGCATAGCATTATTATCTTATTAGATGCCGAAAGGGCCTTTGACCAAGTCAAACACCCCATCATGTTAAAAGTCTTAGAGAGATCAAGGATACAAGGCACACACCTAAACATAATAAAAGCAATATATAGGAAGACAATAGACAACAGCAAATTAAATGGAGAGAAATTTAAAGCAGTTCTACTAAAACCAGGGGCAAGACGATGCTTCCCACTTTCCCCCTATTTATTCAATATAGAACTTGAAGTTCTAGCTAGAGCAATAACACAACTAAAGGATATCAAGGGAACACAGATTCGAAAGAAAAAAGTCAAAGAATCACTATATTCACAGATGATATGATAGTATATACAACCAACTCCAAAAAATAAAAAAAAAAATCTACCAGAGAACTCCTAGAGCTGATAAGCATCATCAGCAAAGAGGCTGTATACAAAATTAATTTTAAAACATCAGTAGTCATCCTTTATACAAAGGATAAAGGGGCTGGTAAAGAAATTAGGGAAACCATGTCCTTTATAACTGCCACAAAGAATATAAAATATTGTGTTGTGGTTTAGTCTTTTGCTATGCTAAATACCAGTTGTTCCCAGAAACTACACATAAACCCAGGTGATGCTATGTGACTTTGCCAACCAAGTTATCCCTGATTGGTGAGTAAATATGCTGGCAGTTAGCAGATGGACAGAAGAGACAAAGACAGGGTTTAGGGTTCCCAGGCTTTGGGTCTGTTGGTGCCTCCCACCCCCACTAACCACTCCTCCTCCAGCAGGAATACCAGAGTGCCGCCCACCGTCGCCGTACCGCCCACCGCCGTCGCCAGACGGCAGCCGCTGGACCGCCCACTGTCGCCTGGACCGTCCCCATCATCGCGAGAACACCGTGGCAACTTCAGAGGACTCAGGGGCTTGCTGGGAACTCTTCTTTGTATTTAAGCCAGTTCCAACAATAAAAATATGGGCCTTGATCAGAAAGCCTTTGTCAGGGCCCCATGTTTCCTTTTGCAGCCCTGTTCTTTTTTCAGGAGTTCCCCGTGCTCCGGTTCGGATCCACAGTGGTTCTGCAGGCAGAACCGCACATGGGTCAGGGTGACTACAAGGAGAAGACAATGAAGGGGAGAGAGGGGATTGTGTAATGGGACAAGAATCTTAAAATCATAGCACGAGGGATGGTCTATTGGAGTTAAGAGCAGGCCAGATGGAACATAAGAAGTAATAACTCAAGGTGATTGATAGGAAACTATTCCAATAGTAGAGAGGGTAGATATCTTCCCAGATCTTGTGCTGAGTAAGACTTATAATAAATATAAAGGTTATGTATATCTTTTTTCCAGTAACTGAATAAACAAAGGTAGGGTAGAAACCCTGGATTTAGGTTAGAAATTGTCTACACCAATATCATGATAAGCATTTTCAAGCAACTAATGTAACTAGAAAGCTGAACATCTTTTCCAAGGATGATTTAGTTTTCTCTGGTTAGGTCTTTCTTGTTCTGCAGCACCAGAACACTTGTAGAGTACTTAAAGCTCCCCTTAACAGTAATTAGTTCAGCTGTATTTTATGTTTCTAAATTATCTCCCTCTTTAGATGCATGAAACCTCAAAACTGTTTATTCACAGTATTCTACTTTTAGCAAAAAAAGGTAAGCTAGTCCTCCATGAAATGAAATTACGTGTACTTTGTCACTGGTGAGGAAAAATGAAATCCCATTGGTTTTCGTGGAAATTTGGGTACAATCCTAGATATGAAACCTCATAATTAAAGAGGAGAATTCTTTGTAAAAATTTAGCCTTAAGAATATATAAAAGTTATTCAATTTTAAGTCACAGTTCTGTGCTAATTTTTGTACAATGAGAAATACATTTTGGAGAGAATATTTTAATTATTTACTTATAATTGCTACACCTACTTTTATAGATGATTACAAGAAGTTATCAAAGTTAGCTGATGATGCTCAAAGATTAAAATAAGAACCAATAATCAGATATAAAATTGTTATACTAAAAAGTGTTTAAAAGGTTACATGTACAGTCAAGTACCTATGAGTAGCTAAACTTTATAAGTACTCTAGGCAAATTGTTTGTAATTATTGCAGCAATACCTAAAGGTGCAGCTTCACAGTAAAAAAAAAATGGTTTAAGGACATCACTCATTCATGTATATTGATTCTATGAGTTGTTATGTCTTAATATAATCCTATTGAAGGTACTGTAGTATCAAAAGCACAGGGTGCATCATCACTAAGCTCTTCCCAGGAATAAAGCACACAGTCCTGAACCATCCCACTGCAATATTATAATACCTATACCAATCAGTACATCACCCATAATTGATGCCATTGAGATACTCCTATGAACTCTATATTCTTCTGAATCAGAATAAATACCTATTCTTGTGTTATTTATAACGGTTCTTTGAAGGTAAGATTATTTATCCATTTTTTTCATAACAAGAACTAAAGATACAGGATGAGTAAGTGTATTGTCTTACAAAAAAAAAATCATACAGATTAAAAATAGCAGGGCCAATCCTTGGATCATGGTAATAAACTCAAATGACTGTAAGCTTAGCTATTGCGTACACTAGGCCAAGGATGCACTAAAGTGTTTCCAAATATCGAGCCAGACCTTGAGGCTATGGTGATAAACTTCACAAGCTTCCTATTTCTAAACACTTCACAACTGAGGTTATGTGAATTCATCAGGGTTTTCCAGAGACGTGGCTCCACAGAGATAAGCAGAAAGATTTTATACAGAATTGTCTCATGGAATTCTGAAAGCTGAGAGGTTTCAAATGATGCAACCACACAGGAGGAAACCCGAGACAGCAAGTCTTATCCTAGGCCAGGTTAAAGGCCTTAGAATAAGAGTCACTGGTAATTTAACTTCTTGTCCACGGGCCTCAGCCTTGAGAACAGATGTTTCAGACTGAGTCCAAAAGCAAAAAGTGACCAGTGTTTTAGGTGATGTAATCGTACAGTTGGAGTTCCTCTTATTTGGTAAAGATTTCTATTTTGTTTTATTCAGGCCTATAATTGTTTAGACTGATGTGAACCATTCATAACAGGGAAGACAATCTTACTCAGTCCTTCTACCTGAAGCCCCCCGCTAGATATTAATGTCCTCCACAAATACTCACATCGACACCTTCAGAATAATGTGTTTTCATTTCTCCAGAAAAGTGGACACATAAAACTAAGTACAATTCTAGAATACCCAAGTGTCTTCAATAGCTACAGTAAAAGTCCTTGTACACCCTCATTATTCCAACCCTTCATCCTTTGGGTCTATTGTGTGTGCTTTGTTTAGAGATTCTTATTTCAGAGTGTGTGACTTGACTCAGCTTTGATGAATGAGCTGGGTTTTCCACAGTAGAATTAGGAAGTAAGTGTCATAAATTTGTGTGTGATCTTGACCAAGTGTAAAAAGTTACATAGCTGTAGAGTGTTCAAGAAGGACAGATACAGGTCTCCATCTTGTATTTCACTTTTGAAATTTTCACTACTCCCAACAAAAGTCAGTGGCATGACAAGAACTTCTGTTGTTCTTAGTAATGGCTTTCTTGGAGAGTCGAGACAAAGATAATGTGTGATGAGACAAAAAGAGTCAAAGATGAAGAATAGTCCGGGCATAATACTGTTCTGATTCTAGTTAGGAGAAACAAAAGGAGACTGTGGTATACCCAGGTATTTGTTTAAAGACTAAACTGGAAATACAAATTAAAATATAGGACAAGGTGTTAAATGAGATCTTGTTCAAGAAAAAAGAAAAAAAAAAAACGGCAATGCAGAAAAAATAAAACTGACTTATTTAACCTTCTAAGAAATATTCAATTGACACCCACTATGTTCTGGGCACCCTTCAGAGGTGTGTGAATAAGTAAACAAGCTGCACAAAATGATTGGATTTTTTTCCATATTCCAAATGGTGAGGATAACACTATCTTAACAAATATGTTGTTGACTAGAAGACAGTATAGATGACAAAAGTCATAAAACAATGAAGGAAGTGCTGATTGTTTGACAAAAGGTAGGCAGGCAGTATCACCAAATGATGCCTGAAAAGAAAGGACACAGATGTGAAGGAAAAAAAAAAAAAGAGTCAGACACAAAGAAATATTCTAAGAATACTCTGTGCAGGAGTTACATGTTAGGAAAGAACTTGAAGTGGCAGATTCTCAGCATCACTGAGAGGATTAAGAATCTGGTATGACTGAGTAGAGTAGTGTGTGTAACAAAACATTTCCTGGGGGAATGCAATACACGTCCACTCACCCTAGATAGGAATCCCATGACAAGCCAAAGTATGAATCCCATTATTGTACAGACTGAGGGACCAGTGAGTTTTACTGACCTTACAAATAAGAGTATGGATAACAATTTACTTACAGAAGCATCAATAACTCAAAAACAGCTGTATCACCAAAGCTGGAGTAGTCCAGAAGAGCTGACTATTCTGGGAACCTATACATAACACTTCCCACCCTATAGGAAGCTCAACAGATTGGAAAAAGTCCTTTCTATTTGTCTCAGATAATCTAAAACTCTTCCAGGCAGACTGGCTCATTTTTTGCTTCTTCCAGACAGCTGGTTTAGTCTCAAAATCTTTGCAGCTTGGTTTGCCTGGGTCTTCTTTACAGGTTTTATTGCTTATTCTTGTGATCCCATTGAATTTGCTTAGTTTCAGGGACTTTCTGAAGCTCTTCTGAATTGTTATCCATTTTGTTTAAGTAGCTTCTGTGCAGGATGGACTGTTTGAATCGCAGAGAAAACTGTTACAGAACAGGAGTGAAGAAGATAAATAGCAGATCAAATCTGAATAATGAAAACTTACCCTGAACTGCTATGAATGAAATAAGAAGCCATTTTAGAGGTATCAGTGTCATGTTGTAACTCTATGTGTATTCCAACCTGATTGCTGTAGCTGTTCTATTTTTTTTCTTTTTTTTTCCATTTTTTAAATTTATTATTATTTTCTTTATTTACATTTCAAATGCTATCCCGAAAGTTCCCTATACCCGACCCCCGACCCTGCTCCCCTACCCACCCACTTCCACTACTTGGCCCTGGCCTTCCCCTGTGCTGGGTCATATAAAGTTTACAAGACCAAGGGGCCTCTCTTCCCAATGATGGCTGATTAGGCCATCTTCTGCTACATATGCAGCTAGAGCCTCGAGCTCAGGGGGTACTGGTTAGTTCATATTGTTGTTGCACCTACAGGGTTGCTGTATCTGTTCTATTAAGAAGCAAGCTGATGAAGGATACTGTGGGCATGCAAGGAGAGGTAAAGCTCTTTGGTAATAGATAATGTCTGCGAGAACAAAGCATGTTGAGCTTCCAAGTGAAGAGATTCCACTGGATTCTTTATCTACTTCATTTTATTTTAATTTTGAGAGCTGCTAACAAAGACCATGTGATACAATCAAAAGTAACCTATGCTTTGGGGCATGGAGAAGAGGAAAAGACTTACTCCAATCTGCGATGAAAAGCTTGAAGTAAACGGGTTTAGGGATATCACATTTATCCTTGGTCACTGCATTTGTGAAACACAGTTTAGCTATCACCCTGATATAGAGCAAGTGATGAAGCATATGCATCTGAGACCCAAGGAGAAAGGCTGGAGATGTGACAGGGCAGTCTTTGGATGAGAAGTGGATGTTCTGCCATGCAATACAGCTAGACAAAGTCAGTGAGAGAGTGAGTTCCAGCTGCTGAGCCCAGGATGTCAGAATCTAATAACAGAATAACCCAGTAGAATTATATATCTTGTGTGAGATGAAAAACAACAAACACCCCCCCCCCAAAAAAAAAAAAACAAACCCTCTTCTTCATGAGGGAGAGTCTGCTTAGCCAAATGTCACAAGGTTAGAGAAGATAACAAATGGGATCTCATGGCAGGATTTAGTGTTATGGTTACTTTGGAAACACCCTATCTCATTCCCTCTGCCCCTGTCTCTGTGAGGGTGCTCCCCGACCCCACCCTCCCACTCCCCTCTTCCCTCCCTGGCATTCTCCTACACTGGGGCATCGAAGGCACCAGGGCCTCTCCTCCCACTGATGTCCAATAAGGCCATCCACTGCCACATATGAGGCTGGAGCCATGGTTCCCTCCATGTGTACTCTGGTTGGTGATCCAGTCCCTGGGAGCTCCTGGAGATCTGGCCTGTTGAGACTTTTGTTCCCTCCATGGGGCTGCAAACCCCCTCAGTTCCTTTAGTCTCTTCTCCAACTCCTCCATCTGGGAAACCCCACTCAGTCCAATGGTTGGTTGTGAGCATCCACCTCTATATTTGTTAGGCTCTAGCAGAGCCTCCCAGGAGACAGCCATATCAGGCTTCTGTCAGCAAGCACTTCTTGGCATCCACAGTAAGTTTAGTGGCTGTATATGGGATGGATCCCCAGGTGGAGCAGTCTCTGCATGGCCTTTCCTTCAGTCTCTGCTCTACACTTTGTCTCCATATTTCCTCCTGTGAGTATTTTGTTCACCCTTCTAAGAATTACTGTAGTATCCACATTTGGTCTTCTTTCCTCTTAGACTTCATATGGTCTATGAATTGAATCTTGGGTATTCCGAATATTTTGGCTAATGTACACTGATCAGTGAGTAAATACCGTGTGTGTTCTTTTGTGACTAAGCTACCTCACTCAAGATGATATTTTCGAGTTCCATCCATTTGCTATCAGGTGGTTTTCAAGAGAGCTGTTGAGTAACAGTAATGTACTAGAAACAAAAGCCTGACACAGGGGGCTTCAAAGAGAAGAAATAATCCAGATATATAGTGTGGATAGCAGGTGAACAAAAATAGGTACATGGTTGATCAAGGAAGATCAAACAGTTTGAAAGACTTAAGAGAGATGAACCTAATTGTGATGAAGAACTAGAAGGCTTGATTCAGTCTCTGAATGAAGGGAAGAGGCCCAAAATGAAATGATGGAGAGAGACAGCACCCTGGGTTGTAGCCTTAATTGTGGCGCCTATAGCACAGCCTCAGATTCAATAGTTATAAACTGACGGAATTTTTTTTTTTTTAAGAGAGTAGTTTCATTTGGCCAAATTTCAGAAGCATAAGGAAAATTTGGGATCTAGGTAGACAGAGCTTGACAGCTCAGTCTATTTCGAGAAAATATAATATTTAAAAGAAGGAAAGATTAGGAGGAATATTTGCAATGATTTAAAAAATATCATTACTCTGTATATCGTAAAGTGCATATATTTTCATATTTTAACAACTCCAGAACCGGAACACATCTTGCAGTTGATGGCATTTTACTATTTAATTTCCATGCTATGAGATGCATAATGTACTAATGGTGCATTTTATTATTGATATTGCCTTCAACTTGATAAAATATCGCCATTTGATGAGTGACTAAGCTAAGTAAAAGGAAACATTCATATCCCATCTAAGTGGATATGAATGTGCAGGAGAAGGAAGTTGAAATAGACAATTTGAACAGCTTTAATCCTTCAGTACATATTTGAAGAGTGAATGTGAATTTGTTGTCATCATTTTTATATTTAAACTAGAGGAAGGGAAGCCGGACAACTTTCGTCTGAAGGAATGGGAAGCTACATGTTATCAAAAACCGAGAGGTATACAGGAGGGAAATGGCATGCGCTTTGGAGGGAGGGGTGCTGCCAAAGGGAGAGGACTCAGGAATGTGTAATCAGAAGTGGGAATTCCTGGGAGAGAGATAAAAGGATGGCTAATGAGGAAAGTGGGGGTGTGACCTCTGAGCACGGTCTAGAAAGGGGAACAAAGGTTATAGTTCAAGTTGTTGGGCTAATGAAACTCAGTATGGAGTGAGGGCAATAGCTAAATATGTTGGTGGATAGTGGCCTGAGATACTGACAGGAAGCTTTTTCTTAGATGTCCTCAAGGGCCACTGAGAACAGACACCAAGTGTACCAAGTAACAAGTGATATGAAAGAAAGGAAGGCATTCGCTTTGAAAGAAGTCAGAGAAAATCACAGACAGGAATAAGTTAAACAAGCAAGAAAAAGAAAACATCTACCAATGACACTGCCCTCACAGAGCTCATTTAGTCCTCATGAAAATCCAGTGTTTGCTGTTACTATCTTCAGCTTATGCAGAGGGAAAATAGAAGCATAGGCTTGTGCAACGAATAGAGTGTTTGAGTAATAAGTTGGCACTGGGAGCATCTTTTTCCTAGGAGACACTGTTCTAAGGCAAGGATTAGGTACTCCATCAATGCCATAATGGAAGGGCCAGAGTGGAGCCAGGGACATAAGCCAACAAAGATCCAGAGTGAGTATTCAGGGCTAGGGGCGATTTCTCAAAGGGTTCTCTTGTTCCTTAGAATGGTGTTCAGGCCACAATGTATTGTGGAGCTCTTACTACCTCAGAGATGTACAGAGAAGGACCAAACCATTGTAGTGTTTATTTGGGGGCTCTGAGCTCTTGCACTATGAGACTATGAGAAATGAATGTGTATGTCTCATATATTTTGCCCCACTCCATATCTGTCAGGGCATTTCCCTGGAAGGTCCTTACAAATCAGTTCAGGTACTAGATAGATTTCTGTTTTAAACATCTCTGAAGGCCCCAGTGCTGCTGGACCATATTAGCAGAGATGTTCTGGTGACAACAGACCCAGTGAAAACACTAAGCATCAAGGCTGGGAAAACAACCATTCAGAAATCCTTAGTTTATTAAACAGGTACTGGGTTGTATTAAAGCAAACCTTAAGAAAATGTTAATAATAAACTGGCAAAGTAGGATCCTTTGACCCTAACCCTGGTATATAGATCTTCATTACATAGCCTAGCCGATTTTTTGTTTTGTTTTGTTTTGTTTTCAATTTCTAAGAAAGAAAATGATCTGTTAAATTCTTGTAGATCAACAATGACAGAGTTCTAACTTGAACCTCGTTTTTTTTTATTACAAAGCTATTGGACTTTGGCCCAGACAAAATTGCCTTTCTTTTTATTATAGGGCATTATTTTTTAACCATGAGTATGAATATAGTCAAATTAAAAATAGTAAATCTGTATCAGCACAGACTAAAAATACAATGTGCAATTGTAAAAATACAAGATTCAAATTGGTAGAATAATTGATAAAAATTTTGTTTATTTAAAAACAGTAACACTGTGCTAGTTTAACCAAGAACTGATCTCATTTTCAGTTATTTGTAGATTGAAGACAAGTTAGATCACACATCTAATGATGGTTATTATAAATCATGTTCAAATATGAAAGTTTCAGTTAAGGATTCACAAATATGGGCTTCCCATGTTTTTATTTTTTATTTTTTTAATTTTTCATAGCACAATCTAACAAGTATTCTAATAAAGCTAAGACTTTATGTATGAAAAAATCCTTTATATTCATTAATTCTGCCTTGTGGTCCCACAGTTTGTGTTATGCAGAGGAATGTGACTGGCACCTTAGAGATGTTTCAGAAGCCACCACTTTATTTTGGCTCTTACCCTTCACTTCGCTGGACACACAAATGGAAGCAGAGGAAAGGGAAGAGATGGATGTGATGAGAGGAATTCTTGGGTTCATTGTCAAGGAATCTGAGAAGCTAAGAGCCTCCGTAGGTGGTCAGTCAGTGAGAAGACATTCTGTTTCCCTGGAATTTGACAGGGAACACTATGTAAGTTTCTCTGTTACTGAGGATCTAGGTTCTGCAGATGGGAAAGGGAAGGAAAGGGTCACCCAGGAATGAGCAGATAATGATAATCTGAGAACTTAGTGGATTTGAGCTGCTATAACAAGATACCTTAGGCTAAGTAATATATACATATTATTTCTCTTAGTTCTATACACTGAAAGGTTGCAGACTAAAGTACTAGCATATCCATACCTAATAAAGATCTGTCTTCTAATTTTTAGACAATGTCTTTTCACTACATCCTTACATGGTCGGCAAGGTGGCAGAACACTCCTGAGTCTCTTTTCAAGGACATTAATCTCATTCCTGAGACGATTTTTATGACATGATCCCTTTTCAAATGTCCCACTTCCTAAGTCATTCATCCTGAGGACGATTGCACAAAATTTCTAGGGGAACCATGAACAAATACCACTTTACTACACATATGCAATAATAGCATACATGATCAATGATTCCCTTTCAATCTTGCTCAGTGAGTCAGTGAGCTTTTAATGTTATAGGAACATGAGGTACTCACAGGTAACTACATCACAGAAAAGCACCAACATCAGCCTGGTGAAGATTCTCAAAATCTGCATCTTTAGAACTCTTTGTTCAGTTTTCAAACAGCTTGACTGCCAGGAATCCCTCAGCAACACATTGTATTCTATAACCTCAGGGAATGACAGGTGACACTTTTAACTCCTAGAGGTTTCTATGTCTAGTAAGTTGCAAGAGCTTACCCCCTTCGTCCAAGAAATGGTATTTTAATTCCAAGGAAACGACTCTACAACAGGTATAAAATCAAAGCATATAAACTTGAGATGTTGAGCGCTGATGATGTAGCTTCAATGTAGTGTGCTTGCCTAACATGCAAGAGAGCTCTGGACTTATTCCCAGCATTGCATAAAATTGGGCACAGGTTGCATGCATATCTATAACTCCAGCAGTCAGAAGGTGGAGGCAAGAGGATGATGTTTCCAGACCATCTTCAGATAGCATGGGCTATATGAGATCCTGGTCTCAGAAATCTTTTTAAAATGAACACAAAAAGAAGAAGAAGAAGAAGGAGAAAAGAAGAAGAAGAAGAAGAAGAAGAAGAAGAAGAAGAAGAAGAAGAAGAAGAAGAAGAAGAAGAAGAAGAAGAAGAAGAAGAAGAGGAAGAAGAGGAAGAAGAGGAAGAAGAGGAAGAAGAGGAAGAAGAGGAAGAAGAGGAAGAAGAGGAAGAAGAAGAAGAAAAGAAAAAGAAAACAAAGTAAAATTTGGGTGGGGAACCCAGACGTGCATTTCACTGAGCTGAATATAATCTATTGCACATACATTTGTATGCATTCATCTGTGTGGCATTTGTTCCTGTTTTACAGATGGCACTAGTGACTTAAATTGTCCAAGTTGCTAAGAGCATATGCCAGGAAGGAAATCTATGATACCAATGCCAGGTTTTACAATTCTAGTGCTACAACCCTTCTTGAGTTAAATTGAAGCCATTTCCCAACAGAAAATGGTCCATTACAGAAGGCAGAGCTTCACACTTACCCTTCACCTAAGTTCCTTCTATAAGGGATGATTTCTGGGGAGAAATAGATTCCCTTTCAAGTTTTCTCATCTTGGCTCTAATAGTTCCATTCAGTAACCTCACTGTAGAGTCACTGACTGACCGGCATGACTGGAATGAACTTGGCCAGTGGAGACAAGTATTAAGCATATATGGGGGGGGGGGGAAGGTGACTTTATTTTTCCATACTATAGCCTTTCTACTTTAAAAGGAAAGAAATGGGATTTTCAAAACTTCAAGGAAAAGCCAATATGATGGCTCAATGGATTAAGTTGCTTGCTATCAAGCCTCATGTCCCAAGTTCATTTCCTGGATTCTGCATAGTGGAAGGAGAAATGGTCTACTAAAGGTTGTTCTTAGACACACACACACACACACACACACACACACACACACACACGAAATGTAATAAAGTAAATAAAACTTCAAGGAAAACAATGCACTATTGGTTTACCTAGAACTAAAGATTGCTCAGCAGGACAATGATGCGATAGACTGACTTTCAGTTTTATCCAAGTCCCAAAAGGAACCAGAGGCAAACAGCTGACAGGCAGCTGGAGGCAGCAGACTCCTGGGCAGCTGATGTATTCCATCATGTGATGAACTTTCTGGAACAGAAGGCTACATTCTTCCTTAGTTCTTAGCCAGCCTTGTTCTGCAATCAGATGATAAGACTTCAAGCAAAACATCTTTTCTGAAACATTCTCAACTGTTGGATAATTTCGTAAAAGTTAAATGTGCATGACGACCTACAATTAATGCACACATGTCAAAGGTGCACTTTATTTAGACCCAGGGATGAGGAGCAGAAGCTTTCAAAAATTATCACTATCTCTTGGTGTCCATCCCTCATAAGTGACAAAATGAACTCCACCCCTGCTACAGGTCAGGAAGGCTGATTGAAAACTCACGCTAGCAATTGAACTTGGCCATGGAGAGGCTGAAAAGTAGGATCAAGGGTTAAGAGCTACCTGCTTGCAAAGCAGCCACATATGATTCTTAGCATGCCTTGTAAGGAGGCTCACAACGCATCTGTAACTGCAATCAAAATAAAATATTAAACTTGGCCATGAAATGGGACCACTCTACCACTATTCTAAGGCTTACCTTGTCTCCTTCTGATCACTCCTTCCTGGAGTGGCCTGGCTGCTGATATTGAAACAATTTCCTAGCTTCTCTTTGTCTTCATACTCCTCTTGAATCTTTCTTGTATCCAATTGTTCTCAAACTTCATTTGTCTTTCAACACATCTAGAGGATAACACACATTCTTATCCTTATAGTGGTCTTCTATAGGGACATCTCTCTTATGGGTCCTGTCCATCTCCTCACTGCCTAACACACTATCCCCTGAGTTTCTGTAATGCTTCAGGAAGGAAGCAGAGTCTATCCCATACCATTCAGGACCTCCTTTTCCAAAATGAGTTTTTCTACTTGGTAGTCTGTGGAAAATGCAGAGCTATAAAGATTCAGGGGCCAATAAGTAACAAAGGGTTGTGTGCCGAGTCACCTAGAGAGCTTGCTCTAATACTTTCTGATTGAATAAGCAGGACATGAGACGCCTTTCCCAACAGGTCCCATGGTATCCCAGGTCTGCTGATCCAGGGACCCCGCTAGTGTGAAGTCACTCAGCCATAATCATTTGCCCCAAATTTTTAGGCATATTCATATGTTAACTGAAGACTTTACTATTAGTGAACTTATTCAATTGTGCTTAAGGCTTGCTTGCATTGAGTCAAAGACAACCCAACTTTGCTCAGTACCAGCTAGTTCTATCATTTTTTTCTTCTTTTCTCTTTTTCTTGTTTCTTTTAAGCCAAAAGGCTTATTCAGGGAGAATTTGGACCCAGAGACTGTGAATATGTAAGAAAAAGTCACTGCAGTTGGGTTACAAGTGCAACTGCGTTCAGGGTCCTGGCATAGAAAAGTGAGTTCTGAGTAAAACGGAAACCCAACAGAACCCCTATAACTCTGCCTGTTCGAATGTTTAAAAACAGAACACCTTCTGGACCCATTAAAAGCAGAGACATTGGCATGTTCAGAAATAATCTCAGTTAATCCCCACTAGAAGTAGCGAAGTTAGCCATGCATAAGAGCAAGAAATTCAATTTAGGAATAAAATTCAACAGGAAAAGCTCTCGAAAAGTGAGCAGGGACTTTAAAAGGGAGGAGATAAGACACTTACATCTGATCTTTTCTCTGGGGATCTGAAATGAGTATGAGTTATCAGCATCTGGTTTACTAGAACTGTTTGGAAAGACCACCCCATTCTCCATCAAACAAAGTAACACACAGCAGAGGAAATGGTCCAGGGAAGATACCACTTAAGATAGCTGTAAACTTCTGTAGTATTGACATTTGCCTCTTCTGGTCACAGAAATCCAATGTTTATATTCTAATAGTAGGTTGTAGCACTATTTGAGTGATGAGATTCACAGTGTGGGAAAGTAGACCAGCTCAAAATCCTTGGGAATATATATATATATATATATATATATATATATATATATATATATATATGCAAATTCCAAAGTATCTGAGAAAAAAATGTACAATGTGTCTTTGAAATCTACCATTAAAACCAAAAAGATGGGCTGGTGAGATGGCTCAGTGGGTAAGAGCACCTGACTGCCCTTCCGAAGGTCTGGAGTTCAAATCCCAGCAACCACATGGTGGCTCATAACCATCCGTAACAAGATCTGACGCCCTCTTCTGGAGTGTCTGAAGATATCTACAATGTACTTACATATAATAAATAAATAAATCTTAAAAAAAAATAAAAATAAATAAATAAATAAAAAACAAAAAGATACAAATATGCAAAAATGGGACTTTCTTGCCTTAGCCTATCTCTTTTCTAAGCAGTGATTCCAAATCTTAAAATAAACAGATTGCTCATTTTCTCCATTGAGAGTAGATCCTTCACCCCCTCAGTGAAGTCCTGAGCTAAGCCTGTTCCACCATGCTGGCTCCCAGAAAGACATTGACATGTGTAGCATGTTTAGTGTAGCCTACCCTGGGAACAGACAAACACAGGTTATATACTCCAAAGAAATGCCCAGAATTGAATCCATGATATTTTCAAGAGGAAATATGAGATATATTTGCAAGAAGTCAGTGTTGCAGGGTTCTTGTTTTGGAAGTTGTTTTGGCACTTAACTGGCTCATTCCCCGTGCAGAGACTTTGGGAGAGAGTCAAACACCAACATGACCATCAAGTTGTTTTGGTAGATTGTAGATTATCAGTGTGAGTACTTGCCTATGTTTATTTATCTGAGTGTGTGTGTGTGTGTGTGTGTGTGTGTGTGTGTGTGTGTGTGTGTGTAGTACTTTTTTCCTATATAAAATGATCATGCATTCCATAGCCACAGTTATTCTTGCATGGTCCACAACTCAGCTTAGATGTCATTTCTTTAAAGCATTTACTCAGAACACTGGAATCAAAATATATCTTCTTGTAAATCATCTCATTCCTTCCATTCCTTTCTTGTAAGAAATGAATTTACATATTTTACAGTAATATATACACTTGGATATTTATTTAATGCTTTTTTTCTCTGAGGACAAACCTGAACCATTTTTTATAATCATAGACAAAATGACTTACTCTTGGATACTAGGAAATAATTCTTACATCGTGGATGAATACTAGAACTGGTGTCGATAATGAATAATATCTATATCTATATCTATATCTATGCCTGAAAGTAGTTTTATGATCAATACTGATATTGCTTTTATCAACTCTATTCTAATTTAAGGTTCCATTTTTTGTTAATTATATATAAATATTATTTTGATTTAGAAATCATTACATATACTGACATATAAATTGTTACTTTTTAATAATATACTATTTATGATATCATTAATTATTTATTAATTGAATAACAAATATTATAATAACCATATCATTGACAGTGTTCTGTTTTGTAAACTGGACACAAAATTTAATATTTTGTGCTATTAAAGTTCTTAAACTGGTGAGCTCAGTTCTTAATGCAACTTAATTTTTAATCCTTAGATGGCATTTTCCTGGATATAGCTAAACATTTATTTTTGTACCCCATCAAGATTTAGAAGAGAAGACTTTCAATTTCTAGTTCATTTGATTTTCCTAGCAATGCTGGATGCTGAGAACTGTGTTTAACATTAGGCTTGGAATAAATCATAAATATGCATTAGCTCCCAACTGTGCACCAAACTGTGCTGCACTTTGGATCAGGGCAGGAGTAGACTGCTGCTTTGCCAGCCTCCCTGCTTCACCCTTTTTCTAAGCCTCTTTCCCTACCCATAGTGAGGTTGCCTCTTGTTAGTCAATGGCATCTGCAGGTCAGCCTGACTTATCCAGGAAATGCAAGAACTTTCTAGACAAGCAGGAATATATGAAAGGAAACAACCCAATATATAGAAAATAAAAGAATCAATAAATCCTACTAGCTAGAATTAAGAGATCGTTCTATCATTTATCTCCCTATCTACCTATCTGTCCATCTATTGATCTATCTTCTATCGATCTATCTTCTGTCTAGTCTGTTTATCCTCTCTCCTTCTCTCTCTCTCTCTCTCTCTCTCTCTCTCTCTCTCTCTCTCTCTCTCTCTCTCTCCTCTCTCTCTTGGTGTGCCTATGCAGCTGAAATTCAGTATCATATCTCTTCTTGACTCATACCCCACCTTAATTTTTGAGGCAAACTCTTACTGAACAGTGTTCCATTGATTTGGCTAGGCTGTCAGTCAATGAGATTCAAGAATCCACCCATCTGTGAATCCCACTGTGTGTTTTCACACATATGTTTATCATGTCTTGTATTTTACATGGATGCTGTGAGTCTAAACTCAGGCCTCATGCATGTCCATCAGGCCATTTCCCCAGCCCTTTGAAACACATTCAGAGGGTAGAATCCAAATATCCCTTTTTCTGCTTATCACTTCTTTACCAAACTAGTTATTCTGTTCTTTATAGGTAAGATGTGGAGAAAATCAGAAAGTGTACTACTGGGCCTGCTGCTCAGGAACAATCTCTAGTTCAGGCTAATCAGTACAATAAATGAATACTAGGCATAACAAATGGAATGTGGGCTTCCTTTCTGGGCATAGTCCATGTCTAGCTGATTTGATTCTGTATATTTCTTGTTGATCTATGCTACTTTTCTAAGATGGCCTTATTCTGAGGCTATGGAACTCATAGCTACCAGCAGAGTCTCCAGAGGAGACATGAAAACTGTCTAGAGGGGGGGGAAAGAAATCTGAATCAGTTGACTCAGAGTCTTTTGAGGGCCTCTGATTTGAAGATATTAAGGTTTCTTGGGTCTGTTCACTGAGGATTCATGTTAAACTGCGACTCTGAGACAGAGTCTGAGACAAGTGAGAGAAAGCAACTACTCTCCTGGGGAGAGGGCTTAATGCCTGTGAAGCACTTGCCTTCCAGGCATGAAGAACTGTGCTTGATCTAATGTGTACCTGTAACCCTGGTAGGGGGTGAAGATAAGAGAATCTAGGGAACAGCTGGCTAGCCAGTCTAGTTCAAACACCAAGCTTCACAATCTTTGGTGGTGATGGTAGTGGTGATGATGATGATGATGATGATGGCAAATGATGATGATTTAACAATGTAAGAAGCAACTGAAGAAGATGTTACAATCTGGCCCCAGAGGCACCCTCATGGGTGGGCATACACCAAGTTTGTATACATGCCATGCAAATGTATACACACAAACACTAAGAAGATAAATCAATATAATATAGTATAATAAATATAATATATAATAAAAATAAAAATCACTAATGCAGCCTTTAAAAGGATTTTACTTAGGGAAAATAGGAGCATGAGTTCGATTCCACTTTGTCCTTTCATAGTATGTTTTGCTATATTAGAGTGCAAATGACATCAACTGTTTTGCTCTATGTGAAAATTGTCTGTTTCCCTGCCTTGTTTTACAGCATCTTTATTCCTACAGATATGATTTCCTCTGACACCTTGCTGGTATTTTCAGAGCTCAAACATTAGATATAGGTTCTGGTGCCAGATAGTATAGAAAGTTTTGCAAAAGTACGAAAGGGGAAGAGCGATGGGTTTATTTTAAGGTCATAAAATTTTTATTAGTTTTTTTCTCCCTCCTCTGCACTGGTTGCTCTTGCTTTAAAAGTCTTCTGGCATTTAACTGGCAATAAAAGAGGCAAAACAAACCGTTCCTTCCTTTAGATTGTGCAATTTTACAGCTCTGTTTTAAAGTGACCAAATATGCCTCTTTAACAACATGCATGTTCAACTACCTTCTTTTTATAAAGCAGTAGGATCATTATTTGGCTAACACGGGGTAAGTAACTGAGTGGGTTTTGTATGTGCCTCAAGGTTTTCAAAACTACTTAGCCCCAGTCTGAAATGAAGTGACACTGGTAATGTTGACTCTTCAGCCAGGCAATGGCAGGCAGCTAAATCAAAGATGCCTGAGCTCCTTTGGAATCCGATCCATCTAGACAGCACAAGAAAACTCAGGGTCTGTTAGACCACAGCTACTGTATTGACAGCTGGAACTCTCAAGACCTAAGCTGTATAGTTTTGTTGTTTTCTGTTTTGGTTTTTTTTTTCATTAATGTAAGTGTAGAGCATTTACATTATTATTTTGAAGTTGGTGACATAAATAAACACTTCGACATTCAATCCATTCCACAGTGTTTGATCACATGGAAAATGACATTTTAAAGAAATGGTTAAGTTTGATATCAGTACTGTGATATTACTCTCCTGGTTTAAAGTCTTTCGTATGTGCCTTCACACAAAGGTACCATACTACACACAGGTTATCAGCCAGAGAATTCAGGTCCAGCATGTTACCCAGGAAGAAAAGAAAGACTGAATTTTAAAGGAGCTGACACATGTAAAGATAACATTTGAAGAATTTGGAGGCAAAGATGTTTTTCCAGTATGTTTTGCCTCCAAGGAAAGTAGAGCAATAAACTCCATTATTAAATAACTCCCTGGTTTTCACATCTTTTCATTGCTTTTATTTATTTATTTATTTATTTATCCATTTATTTATTTATTTATTTGATTTCTTTTTTAAACTTATTTTATTAGATATTTTCTTAATTTATCCCAAATGTCCCCTATACCCTCCCCCACAGTGCTCCCCTGCCCACCCACTCCCACTTCTTGGCCCTGGCCTTCCCCTGTATGGGGCATATAAACTTTGCAAGACCAAGGGGCATCTCTTCCCAACAATGGCTGACTAGGCCATCTTCTGCTATATATGCAGCTAGAGACACGAGCTCTGGGGGTTTTGATTAGTTCATATTGTTGTTCCACCTATATAGGTTGCCACTTCAGCTTCTTGGGTAATTTCTCTAGCTCCTCCATTGGGGTCCCCGTGGTCCATCCTATAGATGACAGTGAGCATCTACTTCTGTATTTGCCAGGCACTGGCACAGCCTCACAAGAGATAGCTCTATCAGTGTCCTTTCAGCAAAATCTTGCTGGTGTATGCAATAGTGTCTGCGTTTGGTGGCTGATTATGGGATGGACCCCTGGGTGCAGCAGTCTCTGGATGGTCCATCCTTTCATCTTAGCTCCAAACTTTGTCTCTGCCACTTCTTTCATGGGTATTTTATTCCCTATTTTAGGGAGGAATGAAGTATCCATGTGTTGGTCTTCCTTCTTCTTGATTTTCTTGTGTTTTGGAGATTGTATCTTGGGATCATTTTGCCAGTTCCAACCATAGGCAGTATAAGCAGCAACCCCAATATCTTGTAGTTGAGAGGTAGAGCCAGAACTGCTCTATTAAAACATCTCCCAATATTCTGCTCAATCATTTATCTATTTGTATTTGATCCATAACAATTTCTTTTCCATCTTTATAGTAGTTTTATTTGCATCTTAATTAGAAAAATTAAATGACTGGAACAGTGGTATTACACAACTTTAATCCCAGCACTCAGGAGCCAGAGGTAGGTAGATTTCTGTCAGGTTGAAGCCAGCCTGGTCTACAAAGCAAGTTTCAGAATAGCCAGTAGTCAGGACTATACAGAGCAACCCTGTCTTGAAAAATAAGACAAAACAAAAGGAAAATTAAATATTTCTATTATATGTTGTCTCTTTTTATCTTTAATAATTATTTCTGAGTTACAGTGGGGTTCTTTTTGGCCTTACAATAATACAATATACAATTTAATATATAATAATAGTATACAGATATTGTCTCATTACTTATGTGATATATCCACATATACAGATGTATGTACATGTATATATGTGTGTAGATACAAGAAATATTTGTTTATACACTTATAAGTTTATGTATAGTATATTATACATATATGCATGCATAATGATATAATATACATATATACATATATATTTATATAATGACATATATACATTATGACAAAAAACTAAAATCAGTTGGTTTTTCTTTTTCTTTTATTGGATATTTTCTCTATTTACATTTCAAATGTTATCCTTTTTTAAGGTCTCCCCTTCAGAAGTCCCCTATCCCATACCCCTTCCCCCTGCTTCTATGAGGGTGCTCCCCCACACTCCTACCCACTCCTTCCTCCCCCCCCCCCCCCCCGTGGCATTCTCCTAGACTGGGTATCAAGCCTTCCCAGGAACAAGAGCCTCTCTTCCCATTAATGCACTAAAAGGCCATCCTCTGTTACATATGTGGTTGGAGCAATGGGTCACTCCATGTGTACTCTGGTTGGTGGTTTAGTCCCTGGGCACTCTGAGGGGAGGGGAGGGCGAGCTGTTCTGGTGAGTTGATATTGTTCTTCTTCCTATGGGGTTGCAAACTGTTTCAGCTCCTTCAGTCCTTTCTCTAACTCCTCCATTGAGAACCCATGCTCAGTTCAATGGTTGGCTGTGAGCATCTACCTCTGTATTTGTCAAGCTCTTGCAGAGCCTCACAGAAGAAAGCTATATCAGGTTCCTGTCAGCAAGGACTTCTTGGCATCCACAATAGTGTCTAGGTTTGGTGACTGTATATCGGATGAATCCCCAGGTAGGGCAGACTATGGATGGACTTTCCTTTAGTCTTTGTTCCATGATTTTTTTCCACATTTCCTCCTGTGAGTATTTTGTTCCCCCTTCTAAGAAGGACTAAAGCATTCACACTTTGGTCTTCTTTCTTCTTTAGCTTCATGTGGTCTGTGAATTGTATCTTGGGTATTCTGAGCTTTTAGACTAATAACCACTTATCATTGAGTGCATACCATGTGTATTCTTTTGTGATTGGGTTACCACACTCAGGATGATATTTTCTAGTTCCATCCATTTGCCTAAGAATTTCATGAAGTCAATGATTTTAAAATCTGAGTAGTAATCCATTGTGTAAATGTACCACATTTATTTCATCCAGTCCTCTGCTGAAGGACATCTGGGTTCTTTCTAGCTTCTCGCTATTATAAATAAAGCTCCTATGAACATAGTCCTTGTTATATGTTGGAACATCTTTTGAGTATATGCCCAGGAGTAGTATAGCTGTGTCCTCAGATGATACTATGTCCAATTTTCTAAGGAACTACCAAACTGATTTCCAGAGTGGTTTTACCAGCCTGAAATCTCATCAACAATGCAGGAGTGTTCCTCTTCTTCCACATCCTCAACAGTATCTGCTGTCACCTGAGTTTTTAATCTTAGTCATTCTGACTGGCATGAGGTAGAATCTCAGGGTTCTTTTGACTTGCATTTCCCTGATGACTAAGGATTTTGGACATTTCTTTAGGTGCTTCTCAGCCATTCAGTATTCTTCAGTTGAGAATTTTTTGTTTAGCTCTGTACCCCATTTTTTCCTCTTTGTCCAATTTTTTATTAGATATTTTCTTTATTTACATTTCAAATGCTATCCCGAAAGTTCCCTATACCCTCTCCCAACCCCTGCTCCCCTATCCACCTACTCCCACTTCTTGGCCCTGGCAATCCCCTGTACTGGGATATACATAGTTTGCAAGACCAAGGGACCTCTCTTCCAAATGATAGCCGAATAGGCCATCTTCTCCTACATATGCAACTAGAGACACGAGCTCTGGGNATACTGGTTAGTTCCTATTGTTGTTCTACCTATAGGGTTGCAGACCCCTTCAGCTCCTTGTGTACCCCATTTTTTTAAGGTTTTTTATA
>NC_034605.1:10713057-10743193 GCF_900095145.1 Mus pahari
TTGGTTGCCATTTTGTCCTGTTGACAGTGTCCTTTGCCTTGCAGAAGCTTTGCAATTTTATGAGGTCTCATTTGTCTTAGAGCATAAGCCATTGCTGTTCTATTCAGTAACTTTTCCCCTTTGCCCATGTGGTCAAGGATCCTGCCCAATTTCTTTTCTATTAGATTCAGTGTATCTGGTTTTATGTGGAGGTCCTTGATCTGCTTAGACTTGAGCTTTGTACAAGGAGATAAGAATGGATCAATTTGCATTCTTCTACATGCTGATCACCAGTTGAACCACAGAATTTGTTGAAAATGCTGTATTTTTTCCACTGGATTATTTAGCTCCTTTGTCAAAGATCAAATGACCATAGGTTTATAAAGAAAAAATTTATTTGAACTGCCAAATTTTCAAATTTTTGTTAATTTTCATTATTATTATTATTTTATTCTCTGTCTGTAGATGTTTTCTCTATGCATGTGTCTATGGGTCATGTGCATCCCTGGTGCACATAATGCCAGAAAAGAGCATCAAATCTCTTAGAACTGGAGTTATAGACACACAATTGTGAGCTGCCATTTTGGATGCTGGCTCCTATGGAAGAGCAGCCAATGTCCTTAACCAGTAAGCCATCTCTTGAGATCCTCTAATCTTTTAATCCTTTTCACTTTCTTTGTCTTATAAAAACCAATTAGCTAGACATTTTAAAATCTGTTCTCAAAATATTTCTATTTTATCCAGCATGTTTTCTTACTGATTTCTTTTTCTAGGATTTCAGTTGTCTTTGGTCAACAATCATCTCAAAATTTCATATGCTCAGTTTCATAAATAGTCTATCATTTTAAAGTCTTACTGTTGAGGGATATGTTGAGATCTTACAATGCCCTATTCTGTCCTTTCCAAGTTGTGAACTACTCCTTTGTCTAAAATATCCATGTAGAACCAACTATCCACCTCATTAAGTGGCTACTGAATACTTGATACTGAAGAGTATGTGCTTGGGACTCAGTACTATCTTTGGTTTCAAGCATCAACCAGATTGGAATTTAGAACTTATACCAGAGTTAAGGGGCTTTGCTGTGTTTACATTAATATTTCTGTGAAGAGTACTAATTGCCCACAGTAACCATGCTTCTTGTTTATCTGTTGTTCTTTATTCCTGAAATATTTCTCCTTATCCTGTGCATGCGTATTGGGTTCAGTGTTTCCTAAGCATTGTTCAAATGAAGTGTAGCTGCCTAAAGACAAGTAGATAAGGCCAAGGAACATCCATGATCTCCAGATACCTGGGTTCCAGCTTTTAAAAGGCAGCTCTTATGTCTCCAAGCTTCTTTCTACTTCATCTAACCAGATAGTGGTCATATCTAAGAAAGTCTGGAAGCCAGGGATGCAAACCAACAAGAGAAATAATTTAGTAGAATCCCTTGGATTTCATGAAGAGGTCAAAATTGAATCAGCAACTTTGCTCATTCCTGGTGCAAGTCAAGGATTCAAAGATACTGTATGTGTGTATCCTGCAATTTTATTCAAGTTTGCACAGGTCTGTACATCAGAGTTATCTTTTAGTTAGGTTATTTGGTTACAGCTTAGGGGCAGCTGTGGTTATCATGACTGTTCCACTCTGAAGAGAACCTGTCCTTCACAAGGGTTCTTAGCATTTTCATAGTGTGGCAAGTTTCATTCTGAGTAATTTAACTATGGAATTATTTTTTCTGTTTCATGTTTAACTCTGGCTTTAGACATCAGAGTTGATGCCTTTCAATAAATCTGCAAGGATCTCTCATGTTTGCTACCCAGTCTCTCTTTCCTCTAGAATCCTAAGAAGAGACTTTTCAGAGCCCTTGAGGCTCCTAATCATAACCCATGACCCCCATTTAACTTCTTCCAATGTGGCCAGTGCTGCTGTACATATAGTAACATTGGGTATATTTTCCAGTTAGCTAGTTGTTTCTAACTGTGTAATTCACAATTTGAATTTGACTTTTAAAACATTGCATCTATTTTACTTCATATTGAATTCTGACTCCAAAATTGTTTCACTATTTTTGAAGACTTAATATGTTGTTAGATATATGTCAAACTGCTACACTCACTTAACTTTATTATAATCATTTATAATATACAGTATACCATATTATACTATATTATTATTCCAACATCTAAAAGTGATTTTATATGGTCCTGTGCCCATATCTGAATTTCAGCTTTCACTATGAGGTTTCAATGGCACAATAATCATTGGGGTATAGTGACACTGTGACCATTAACATTTTTTCGGAAGTTTAACAAAACTCTGCATGTGGGGTGTGTATACACACATGTTCATATGCATGTTTCTTTCTCTGGAAGCCAGAGAACAACATTGGTTGTCACTCATCAAAAGCTATCTAGCAGGGTCTCTTATTGCTATAGAACTCACCAAGTTGGCTGCACCAGGCATCTAACTGTCCCTGCCTTCCCAGATCTGGGATTATAAAAAGCTTCACTACACCCAGCTTCTCTATATGGTTTCTCTGGTCTCATGCTTGTCCAGCAAGCATTTTACCCACTAAACTTTTGCCCAACCCCAAGGAAACATTTCTTCTTCCTACAATTTTGTCTATGTGATTGAAAATGCTATAAGTAGCCGATTCTAACAGCATGTGTTCTGTTGTAGAGTTTCCATGAAGCCATTAAACTTTCTGTACATATGTGATCCGGGGGAGTCACCGAACATTCATAATATCTATGGTCCTCTGTCACTTCTAAACTCTACCATGGAGATCATTTAGTTCATTCTGAGTGACAGACCTTCTTCTTTAATGCTCTAGAGGAGATTTGCAGAAAGCTGTTTCTGTGCTCTTGTTTTTTGAAGAGCAGAGAAAAAGAAATCAACTGATCATTCCCTGTAATGAAGAAAGCTCAGCTTAGAGATGGTTTTAATAACTAGAAAATTAACTGAGAAACACTCTAGACTCTGAGTGGGAGGGGGAACAGAAAGAAAAGGCTTCAGAAAATCCCTTGCTGAATTTTGTATTTGTTTATTTTTAATAGTCCATGGATAAAGAGGTTAAGTACCAGCCAATACTTATGAAAATTAGAAAGAAATAGCATCTTACTTCTTTTTAAATAGATAAGTGTATTTTATTATTTCTTTTGCTCATTATGAGAATAAATCTTTGTCAGGCAGGATAGATAGAGTTCAAATTCCAGCTTCCATAGTTACCCACCCAACTGGCTTGGGAAATCACTTTAATTTTCAGCTTAGTTTAAAGATTGGAGGCTGGGGCAGTATCAACATCCTTATAAGAATTAAAATAAAAATTATTTTAACACCCTTATACAGGTCTGAGTATTTAGCTCAGTTGGTAGGAGGATTTCCAAGCAAGCACAAAGCCCTGGGTCCCATCTCCAGTCATGCACAAACCAAATGTGGTATTACAACCCTGTAATTTCAGTACTCTAAAGATAAAGGGTGGAGGATCAAGAGTTCAAGGTCATCTTCACCTACACAATAAGTTCAATGGTACACAAACCATGCCTACAGATCATCTGATGGTAATGTTTCCTCATTAAGGTGTCCTTTTCCCACATAAATATCATTTGTATCCAGTTGACAGGAACTAGCCAGTATAGTCTCCTACTCCAAGGTAAAATAAACAAAAAGAAAAAAATCTAAAATGTTGTAGCTTGAAAAAAATATGCATTGATAATTTCGCCAAATTGCTAGGTTAATCCCATTAGCAAGGTCTCACTTTCTGTTCCATGTATAATGCTAAACAAATGTAAATAATTAAAAAGCTCTTCCTGCTCATGCTAAAGTCTAAGCAAAATTTGTTTAGATTCCAAAACTATGGAATGCACATTTAATATAGACACCTACCCAAGGCAACCAGATGAACCCCCATCCATACCATGGCTTGGATTAGCACCAGAGTAACTTTTTCCCATTGTCAAAATACATGCAACCACAAAGTCCTCCCAAGCACATGAAGGATTAGTATGGATAAAGTAATCGCATTACACTTGCTGATCTTTACCCAGTACATTTATCACCTACTGCCCTCATTAGCTAGCTCAGCCAATTCTGTAGGGAAGCCCGCTCAAGTGGTTAAAACTCAACTAAATGAACAAATGACCTGTTAAGAGACTTGATCAACTCAGAATACACTCTCCATCTTTCCTCATTCAGAGGCTTTCTGCTCCATGTGATTCTCTCCCTCTCTTCTGCTCTAAGCCACTCAGGAAAATTTGCTTAATCTATACCTACTGAAAGCTTCCCAGCTAGATTGTGTAGGTGTTTTGTTCCTAAGGCCACTTAAATGCTTGTAAGAAAAACTTTATAAAAAATGAAAACTTTATAGATGAAAGAATCATGCATAATTAGTCTTTACCTAACACAGACAAATTGCCTTTAATAGACTCCTACAAGTTGTCTTTGACTCTCAACCTCATGGTGTTGCGATCACATGTATACACACACACACACACACACACACACACACACAAATCAAATTGTAATTTCATTTAATAGTAATAGCAGTTGTCAACAGAATTCAGCACTTTGGGGAGTAGGTGTTTTGGCTGAGCAGACATGTTGGGATGAGATGTGAAAATAGGAGGGTAAGTTGCAAGATTGGACTTCTTGGATCCATATCAGTTAAGACAATGAATAAATTAATTTGCCATCAGTGGCTTGTCCAAAGCAGGGCTTTCACTCTCCAGAATGGATGGATCAATTTCTGAGAACAATAGATCAGCCTATTGTTTTAAAATGACACAGTGTGATAAACATAATAAAATGGTTTTGACAAGAATGTAGCCGAGTATAGTTGGAAGGATGAATATTTGACTATAGAATAAAGCATGGTAAGGAATGGGGAAATCATAATTGAAACATGGAAGTTCACTTAGGATTGTCTGTAGCTATGTGGCTGTGGGAGAGATTCCCCAGAATGATTGGGCCAGCTATGGACTAAAACACTCTGAAATCATTAGCCAAAATAAATATTTCATTCTTTGATTTTTTTTTCACAGATGTCTCCTTATATTGATTAACATTCTTATGTAAATCATAGAGCTATGCATCCCTACAAATTACAAATGTGTCATAAATATTTTTCTATATCCCAAATGACCACCATTCTCAGTGCTAGAATATCTTGTTGCTCCAGGTAACAATAAGCAATATTATCATCACTCAACCTACTTTATGCCATCTAGTATAGGTCAAGTTAAAGCTATAAATGAGATAAATTCAGTCTTTTCTCTCATGGAGGGCCAAGACTCAAAACATGTATAGATATTTTCTTTTGAGCCTTTCCTATGGACATGATTTTCCAGCAATTAGAAAAAACAAAACAAAACAAAACAAAACACCCTGAAAGGTGCATGGATAGGTCTTCATTTTCCCCTGCTTCTGATAATACAGAATGGATAGAAACAATTTATCAGGATCTTATTCACATATTTAAAATGACATTTTTATGAGAATAGTAAGAACATTTATCTTTAGATTTGGCTCTGCATCAGGACTAGCCTTCACCTTACTGATCCATTTCTAAGACCCAGGTAATTGATGAGTTTCTAGGAAAGCCAAGCTAAAGTGCTTACAACTTCCTAGATAAATGCAGGCTATGGTCCTAGACTAATTGTAGGAACATTGTCTGAGGCTCTTGTAAAGAATCTAGAGACAATGGAGTACAAGATACTGATGATAAATTACCCACAGGTATATATCACTTACACAAAATGCCAGAGAGTAAAAACACAGGGTAAAGAGAAAAGAAAGAAGAGAAGAAAAATGGCACAATGGAGGGGAGAGGAGGAAAGGAGGAGAAAGATGGAGAAAGGGAAAAGAGAGGAGACATGGGAGAGAGGAAAGTGGGGGGCAGGGTGGAGCAAGTGGGAAAGGAAGGCAGGAGGGTAGTTTTACCTGTCCTTCTGCCTTTCTGACTATTGTTGCTGGATAGAATTCACTGTTGCTTCCAACCAGGCAGCTTTCACCATTCCTTCTCAATTTGAACTCTTCTACAGTGTTCACAGGTACACATTCTCTTTGTGTGACTCTACACACAGATTTACTCCATAATGCACAAATATAAGAAACAGTCTAAAATGTAGTGTGACAAAGTACTTGATGGGTTTTTACATTTAAACATGTACGCTCTTTTGATCCAGAATATTTATATACTATAGAATTGCCTAGTACATGGAAACATTTACACAGTGTTGAAAGAATGGTTATTTTTCCAAGGTGAAATGTCCAACCATTAGTTTGACAACCTATGTTTTGAATGTCATGTGAGTTCCATTTTAAATTAATTTCCATTTTCTAAAAGGGCATGTTTTTAAAAACAAAAGATCCTTGCTATACTTAGGAAACTGATGCTATTTAGAACTGTGTTGCCAATCAAAACCTTAAATATTCAAAAACATTATTCTGGCAGGTTAACGTTATCTGAGTAGGTTGTAAGGTCAACCAGATAGCTACACAGACTCAGACAATGCACAGATGCCCAGGACATTATAGGTTTTTTTCTTTCTTTTTCCATTCTGAGGTCATCAAGTGTTATCAAAACACCAGCTAATAAATTCACAAGACAAAAAAAATGGTCTAGTGTGAAGTTTTCATCTACTAAGAAGAAAAAGAAGGAACAAAATATTTCCAGACAATAAATACTCAGCTGTTTTGTTTTGTTTTGTTTTGTTTTGTTTTGTTTTGTTTTGTTTTGTTTTGTTTTGTGGTATGCAGAGCATGTTATCTTAGAAAATCAATTTCTCCATCTGAGTTTCTACAAGTTCAAGTCTATTGTAATATTGAAAGTTAGATCATACCTTGAATCTATTCTCTGACTTGAATGCCTGGATACCCTGGCTCTGTCAGTCACTCACATCATCTGGAAGAGAATAAAGGGGATTAGACTACTTTTATCTATTGTAGTTGGTTTTTCAGGCAAAGATTAATAAAGGAAAATAATTATCCTTAAAATAAAAAGAAACTTAAGATAGCTGCCTAATCTAAAAACATTCATAATTTGAAAGACTCACTTTAGGAAGGAGTCTTTACACACATTACAATCTTTTCCATATCCCATGGGTGGGGAAAATGGGAAATAAATGTTTCATTCAAAGGAACATCCTCGCGAGACTCATATGAATTTTGCCTATTCTGTGTGCCCCAAATCTTCTCATGTTGATTCCATCATGCCAATTCATATTTCATCTTTTTTGGATATATGACAGCATGATCACTAATGAATTTTTTATACCCCACTAGACTAATTTGTTTGGTTTTCACATTGTTAGTTCATTTATTGAGAAAGGTTTTCTCTATGTAACCCAGAATGGACTTCAAACTCAGGATTGGTCTGACTCAGTTTCCTGAGTACAGGCACTTAATCCCATGCCTTGCTGTCTTTTAGTTTGAAAGACCTCTGCTCTAAAGAAATTACTGGTATGGTGTTTTGTCCCAATATTTATTGCTTAAAATCTGTGTCCTTACTACTTCCAAATACGATTACATTTTGAGGTAGGGCCTTTACAGAGATAATTAATTAAATGAGGTCAACTAAGTATTCCAAGCTAAGGGGTTTGCTACAAAAATACACTGAAACAGCAGCATTTCCCCAGAGAAGATAGAAGTTCCAGAGAACACATGGACACCTATTAGGAAAATCATTAGGAAATCATCCTTTGTGACTCCTTCATAAAAGGTCTGCCAAAACCTCAACTGTGAAGTGATAGGCATTTTTGTGAGTTACCCAGACTGTGGTGTTTGCCATGGCAACATCAACAGCTAAGAAAGCTGTTGTGAGCTAGTCACCACCACAACCTCCCTGCTCTGCTGATATGAAGGCTTTCATTACTTTGGGTCTGATAAACAGCGTGTAGGTTTCATAAACCTTGCACAGCTGAGGGAATACACTCAGAGGTTGAAAGTCTGATTTCTTCTTCCAGCATTTGGAAAAGCAAGAGGCTCAGGAAGGAGCAATAACAAAAAGAAACTGAGCCAGAGACTGAGTTAGGGAGACTTGAATAGTCAGTCACATGCTTTTGGCACAAACACATAAAGTACTGCAAGGAAACACAGTTTTGTTTTTTATTAAAAAAAAAAAAAAAAAGTATCCCCCTATAGTACTATAACATGGTAAAACATCAGCTAGTCTTCTTTCAAAGAGAGAAGAAGAACGTGAACTCCATTTATATATCAACACAAAAAAAAAACTTTTCCTTTTCCTTCCTTATGTTATTTTATTGTTTTACAGACTGATTCACAGAACTGGATTTTCAATCTCATTTCCACCCTCCTTCTATCCTACCTCTTCTACTTGAGGGAGCAAGTCCCTACTTTGACATGTCTATTTTTCAGGGACTCTGAATAATTAGAGGTTTTCTGCCTGGCTATGGGGAGAAGGTTATTTACTGCAATAAGAGTGATTTGTCACCGGCTATACCACTAATGAAGATAGTACTCCTTCCCCCAACAACTGTAACTGTCAAGAGTTCCCCAAGAAGAATGGGAAGAAGCAAATACCTTGGGGATGTGTATTGCAGGCAATAGTTTATCTTTCTAAGTGGAATATGAGCTATCCTGTTCTGATTGAGCATGAATTTCACTTTTTAAAATGCTGATAATCAACCCTCCGAAGTGATAATCAAAGAATACTTTCCTAAGGAATTGAAACAATGAGCTTGGTTTTCTTTCAATGTTTTCTGAACTTTCTATGTTTTCCTTGAAAACCAGAGACTCAAAGTGAGAAGACTGAACCAGGAAACAATTTGAATTACTTACCATTAAGAGTGCCCCAATGGCCAGTGACCGATGAGTTCTATAATGTTACATCTTTCCTGGGAGTGTATTTATTATTTTTGCATGATTTCCTTGAGTTCATGAAATACAAGTGAAACAGTGTGACCTCATCAGCAGATACAAACTTGTTGATGTCCACAAAATGCTGATTAGCTGCTACTGCTTTGGGCACTTCCTGCTGATGAATGAAGAGAGCCAGAAATAGACCTTGGCAACTGGCAATGTGTCTGAACACATGCAATCGCTTCCTTCCACTGCAGAAAAGGAAATGTCTAAAGGAGTTGCTACAGAGAGATAAGGTGTTCTGAGGCTTTGTGGGAGAAGAAGAGGGATCTGAATGAATGAAAAAAATAATGAGTAGAATCAACATGACCGAAGACTAATGAGCCCTGACAAACAGCTCTCCACAGGGCAATACACAAGATTCCACAGCTGGGCTGTACGAAGACATGCTATTGCATGCACATAATGGTTGCCTTTTCTATTGTTGGTAATTCACCAGTTCTTTATTCAGAAGCTACTGTGGGTCTTCATTTAGAGATCTTTGATAGCATAGCAGACAGACAGAAATCTCTCCCATTAGCACGCTAAGAGTTTTAGGAAATAATACATTATTTCTGAATTTGAGAGTTTAACCTCCCAGTTTAAAAACTACGATTTGAACTATGGTTTGAATTTACAAGAAATCTGGTCAATATGAAAATATCCACTTAATTGCCAGCTAAGATGATCATGGAGTTATGTAAGCCCATGATAATCTGAGACTGGGAGCTAAGTTCTTCCTCAAGCTACACTTGAATCTTTTTTTTTTTTAATTAGGTATTTTCTTTATTTACATTTCAAATGTTATCCCCTTTTTTAGTTTCCCCTCCAAATCCCCCTATCTTCTCCCCCTCCCCCTGTTCACCAACCCACCCACTCCTGCTTCATGGCCCTGGCACTACCCTATACTGGGGCATAGAACCTTCACAGGACCAAGGGCCTTTCTTCCCATTGATGACCGACTAGGCCATCCTCTGCTATATATGCAGCCAGAGCCATGAGTTCCACCATGTGTTTTCTGTAATTGGTGGTTTAATCCCAGAGAGCTCTGGAGATACTGGTTAGTTCATATTGTTGTTCCTCCTATGGGGCTTCAAACCCCTTCAGCTCCTTGCATACTTTCTCTAGCTCCTTCATTGGGGACCCTGTGTTTGTCCAGTGGATGGCTGTGAGGATCTACTTCTGTATTTGTCAGGCACTGGCAGAGCCTCTCAGGAGACAGCTATATCAGGCTCCTGTCAGCAAGCTCTTGTTGGCATCCACAATAGTGTCTGGGTTTGGTGGGGATGGTCATTCCTTCAGTCTCTGCTCCACACTTTGTCTCTGTAACTCCTTCCATGGATAGTTTGTCCTGACTTCTAAGAAGGACTGACTTATCCAGACTTTGGTCTTCCTTCTTGAGTTTCATGTGTTTTACGAATCATATCTTGGGTAATCCGAGTTTCTAAGCTAATATCCACTTATCAGTGAGTGCATATTATGTGAGTTCTTTTGTGATTGGGTTACCTCACTAAGAATGATATCCTCCAGATACATCCAATTGCCCAAGAATTTTATAAATTCATTGCTTCTAATAGCTGAGTAGTACTCTATTGTATAAATATACGACGTTTTCTGTATCCATTCCTCTGTTGGGGGACATCTGGCTTCTTTCCAGCTTCTGGCTATTATAAATAAGGCTGCTATGAACATAGTGGAGCATGTGTCCTTATGACATGTTGGAGCATCTTCTGGGTATATGCCCAGGAGTGGTATTGCTGGATCCTCTGCTAGTACTATGTCCAATTTTTTGAGGAACTGCAAAATTGATTTCCAGAGTGGTTATACTGGCTTGCAATCCCACCAGCAATGGAGGAGTGGTCCTCTTTCTCCACATCCTTGCCAGCATCTGCTGTCACCTGAATTTTTAATCTTAGCCATTTTGACTGGTGTGAGATGGAATCTCAAGGTTGTTTTGATTTGCATTTCCCTGATGACTAAGGATGTTGAACATTTTTTCAGGTGTTGCTCAGCCATTCGGTATTCCTCAGTTGAGAATTCTTTGTTTAGCTCAGTACCCCATTTTTTTAAATAGGGTTATTTGGTTTTCTGGAATCTAACTTCCTGAGTTCTTTGTACTTACTAGATAATAGCCCTATATCAGATTTAGGATTAGTAAAGATCTTTTCCCAATCTGTTGGTTGCCTTTTTGTCTTATTGACAGTGTCATTTACCTTATAGAAGCTTTGCAATTTTATGAGGTCCCATTTGTTGATTCTTGATATTACAGTACAAGCCATTGCTGTTCTGTTCAGGAATTTCCCCCCTGTGTCCATATGTTTGAGGCTCTTCCCCACTTTCTCCTCTATAAGTTTCCGTGTCTCTGGTTTTATGTGGAGGTCCTTGATCCACTTAGACTTGAGCTTTGTACAAGAGATAAGAGTGGATCAATTCATATTCTTCTACATGCTAACTGCCAATTGAGTCAGAACCATTTGTTGAAGATGCTGTTTTTTTTTTTCCACTGGATGGTATTAGCTCCTTTATCAAAGATCAAGTGACCATAGGTGGCCCCAAAATGTACTTGTTGTGTGAACAAAATTCTGTGAAGTACTTAGGAATTATGTAGTGGTTTGGAAACATACACAAATCCTTTAGTATTTATTCCACTAAAATGGGAGGTTGATTTTTTTTTCCTTCCTTGAAAAGTAGGCAGTATTTTGATTTTCCCTCTAACCAATAAGGTCTAGCAGAAGTGACATCTGACATGTCAATAAAAGTCTTCACATTGTTGCAACCTCTTTGTTAGTCGGTTTTGGATGCGACAATTTGTCAAGACCCATTTCTATGCTATAAGTCAAGCAGTTTGGTTAAAACTGAGACTTTTACAAAAACTGCCAGTGATTTGCTTGTGATATGAGTAAGCTAGCTTCGGGGCCTCTCCTTCATCCTCACACAAGCTTCATGGACCCAAAGCCACAGTTGGAACCCCAAAATACAACATTTTTCAATGTTACAATTAAGCTGACCTACACATGAGAAAATAATTAATTCAGATTGCAACAACAACAAGAAAAACACACTAAGCTTTAGGTACATTTATGGAACAAGGCAATTATTGTAAATTTGAAAGAAGGAGGATATTGACAGGGAGATGTATAAGAGAGTTTACAGAGGACACTGGCAAAAGACATCTTTGGCCATGAGGTGATTCTAGAACCTTAGCTTTGAGCACTTGCTACAGTTCATGTAGAAAAGTTGATTCAGCCATGGCAGTTGTCTCCCATATATTCAGCCCTAATTAAACAAGTATCACTTTGTATTTGGGGAACCTCAAAATTGGTATATAGTAGTAGCTTTCCCAGTGTCTGTCTGTGTTATGAATGTAGTCACGTGAGGCCTGTCCCATCATTACACATTAAGATTATATTGAATATTCTAAATTTCATATACAAGAGGCAATTCAAGTTAAATGGGGTTAATAACAGCAGAACCCTTATCTAATAAGATTAATGCCCTTGTTAAGGATCTCATAAAATCAGTCTGCTTTCTTCCACAATATAAGTACACAGTGTGAAGGAAGGTTTCTGTAGGCTTAGAATGAAATTGGAATGCATTGTTGTTATATACATCTTTCCATCTAAAACTGTGAAAACAAATTTCTGCTCTTTAAACTACTCAGCCTGTGGTATTTTGTTATGACAGACTAAGAATGTGGTATGTCAATAGGAACCTCTAGAACCCTTGGTAGTTTTGAAACTTAAACGTCTTCTGAAGACCATGGGCTAAAATCATGGTCTTCAGCCCATGGCATTCTTGGGAGGTGGTAGATTCTTTCAGTCAGGGCCTTGTGGAAGAAAGTACAGTCATTGGGGTGTTTTTATTCAAGATGATATTGAGACTCCCCCTATACCCCCCAGCACTCTTTTCCTGCTCACTGGTCACTATGAAGTGACTGGCTTTATTCTTCTATATATTGCCCACCACTATATTCTGCATTTTAACAGAGTCAAAAATGATGGGATAAAGCCTCAAACCATGACTTAATCTGAATCTCTCTTTTGTGAAGTTGTTGTGTATTGTATTCTATTGTGTTTATATTAGGGAATTTGTCACAGTGATGGAAAACTGACTTAAATTTTGCTATCTTAAAGCCTTAATGACTCTGACTCTGACCTCACATAAGAGTTTTGAAGCCACAAATTCTATATTATAAATTATTGGCCTCTGGATTCTAAATGGGTTGATGTCTGATCGTAGCACAGTTACTTTGAAGCTGTACAACATGAAGAACTTTAGAGGTCTATGTAAAGGGAAGCTGATTTGGAAAGGCTTTGAATTTGGACTCCTATGATGAAATTGTGTAGCTTTTAAAACTTTTAATATTTTATTAATGATTATAACAGTGGAGAAACTCTCTGGGCATCCTCCTCTCCTCCCACATCAAGTCATCTGACACTAAGGGTATGAGGTTTTGAAACACACAGATCAGTTCTTTTATCTTGTTGGAGAAAGTAACCTCATTAATAGGATGTGAAAGGGTTGAATTTTGCATCATTTAGTAAATTTTATGTAATCCTCCCAGGGTTCTCCTTCAAGTTTAGACACAGATTGAAGATTGAGTTTTTCCTTTAATTTAAGTATAACAAAATAACCCATTATGGTGTCTGCACAGTGGCTCCACAGTTCAGAGCACTGACTGCTCCTGCTGAGAGCTGGAAGTTCCAGATGACTCACCATTATCTGTAACTCCAGTTCCAGATGCCCTATTGGCATCTTCCTTATACATAAATACAAGCAATGCTCACCTACATAAAATTAAAATAAATCTTAAAAGTAGGCCATTATTAGTTGTTCAACCTTAAAACTTGGGTCACATGATGTGTTTAAAGCAAACAATTTATAGTCTCATTTCTCTTGCTATGATAAAATAGTCTAATAGTAAACATCTTATGGGGAAATCGGATTTATGTGACTTATAATTCTAGACTTTAATCCATTAATAAGAAGAAGTCAAGCAGGGACTTGAAGCAGGTCATACCACACTTATAGTCAAGAAGAAAAAGAGCCTGAACCTGGTATAGCAAATGCTTAATTCCCTAGAGGCAGAGGCACAGAGGTCTTTAGGAGTTAGAGGTCTGCTGAGTTTACGAAGCAAGTTCCAGGCTAGCCAAAGTCATTCGATGTAATCCCATCTCAAAAGAAAATAAAACTGAGTAGAAGTAAATAAATGCTTGCACCCTTACATGTGTGACTACTTACTTGCTTGCTTGCTTCTTCCTTATACTATTCAGGACTCTCAGCCTAGGGAATAGTGCCACCCACAATGAGCTAAGTCTTCCTATATCAGTTAACAATCAAGACACCAATGCAAAGTCTTCAGACAAATTGGTTCTAGATAATAACTCAAATGAGGCTCTCTTTCCAGGTCCTTCTAGGTTGTGTCAAGTTAGTAGATAAATCAGTATCAACTACCTATTTAAATATCCAGAACTTGGATTTAAAAGAACTGTGAAGGAGTATGTCTATTTAAATGATTGATGATAATGGAATGTGCTATTGTGAATTTAGTTTGAAAAGTCCCAAAAAAGAAAGTATGGTCTTATTTTATACATAAGATACATAAATCTGAATTATATTAATATATTTATTGATTAGAACATGGAAGAAAAGCAAAGTTGAATGAAATGTGAACTAAAAAGATATGTATGGAAAGTAAAACATTTGCTGTCTTATTTCAACTAAACTAATAAACAGTTTTCAGATTATACCAGAACTAAGCTAATAAACATTTTTTCAGATAATATCAGAAACAATAATTCTGGTAATAATAAATAGGCAGGGAAATAACTTTTGAGCAAAAAGGCTGGGAAAGCTATACAATTTCTTTTTCTTGGTCAAAACTTATAAGGAAGAGCACAGCATCATCTGATTCCCTGAAGATACTTTGTAAATCTTGCTGACATAACACAAAACGCTGGCATTGATTAAGTTAGCACGAAACATACACTGCACTAGTGAAAACAGGGCATGTTTTTTAACAAACTGGTTAATGAGGCTCATCAATCAATCCAATTAAGCACGAGGAAAATGAGGCTATAAAAATTATGAAATTGTACAACATAGGTGTTTTGTGACATATAATTGATAGCATTGTGCCTGTGGTACCTGTATATGTGTAGCTGTATGTGTGGTACCTATATGTGTTAGTATAGATATGTGCATGTGTACTTATGGGTGCTTGAATATATTTGTATATTGAATATGGAGGCCAGAGGTTAGTATAAGGTATCTTACCTCTATTGCTACTGCACTGCCTTAATTTATGAGGTGAAGTCTCTCACTGAGGAGGACATTCATGTCTTTGACTACTAGACTGTCTGGATGATGAATTCCAGGAATTCATCTTTGTCTTTTGCCTGCTTGCCAATATGTGGGTGCTGTGGATCTGTATTCAAGTCGGCTTGCTCATGAATCACACACTTTACTGCTTGAACCATCTCAATGACTTCATAACATACTTCATAATTAAATATCTTGATAAAGTTCTCTACAAATCTCATAGCATCCACAAATTAGGATGCTACCACCAATATAAATTTGCAAAAAAAAAAAAATTTAGACTATTCATTATAGAAGACCTGAAGTTGACCACAAACAGTGCAGGGGAAGCAAATCACATAACAAATATATCCACCTGCGCATGCTGCTATATAGCAAGATGAAGCATTGTTAAAGTGCCCCACACTTAAATGAGGGATGTAACAAAACTGTGATTTTATTAGATACATTTATTTTTATTTTATAGGTATAGATATGTCTATGCTTGAGTGGTCCAAAAGATGGTGTGGAATCTTCCAGGACTAGAGATATAGATGACTGTGAATCATCACATGGTTGCTGGAAATTACCTGAAGGAGTGAAAGGGCTCTTAAGGGTTAAGTCATTTTTCCAGCTCTCTATGTTAGCTTTTTTTCTTATAAAGCCTTTAATTTTAATTTATACATTTTTATAATAAAATTTATCAAAAATAAATAATTAGAAGTTGTCCATTATTTCCTTATTTTATAAGTTCACCATTTACTTCTTTTCCCTTTCTAAATAAATTTTACCAAATAACTATTTGTTATTTTGTAATTTATATAAGGTCTACAGAAATGTGTCTTCTGACCCTACAAATTCTTTGTTTGAGACAGTACTCATGGACTAGGTATTCTGTTAATTAAAAAAAAAATTAAGAGTGAGGTTTAATAAAGATTTTTAAATATATAGCATGTGTTGGTGGGACATGCCTATATTCTAATAAGAAGCAGGATTATGAGTTTCTGTCTAGCCTTTACTATATAGTGGCATTATATTTAAAACCAACTCAAACAATCCAAAATAGAATCAAGATTCACACAAGCTAACCAACTACTATACCATAGATTTGCAACATCAACCACATCAAATAACTTAATCTCTCTTTCTACTTTGGAGTTTTATGGCTCTGAAAATGTAGTTAAAACTCCTCCTAACAAATAACATTGTTTCAGTATGATTTACTAAGATAAACATGTGAATACAAAAATAAGAGAAGTGTATAGATCTTTAAATAAAAATATAAAAAACGTGACCACAGGTTCAGTTCAACGTTACATACAAGAATAAAGATTTACCAAAAGGAGATGGTACTCTATTCCCAGCCTGAGTTTCAGAGGGGTAACCTGTGAGTTTCTGACAAAACTCACCTTAATCCGGTCTGGGTTCATCCTGAGAGTCGGGCAGGCTGAAATGGAATGTGCAAGAGGAAAATGGAAGCCTAGAGAAAATTCTGTTCAAGGCTCTGAAGTTTAATAACCGAACTCCATTTAAATAACATGGAAAGATCCCCAGCCCACCCTCCTAAGTCTTTGAAGTTGCCGGCGGCGGTCCGATCATAGGCAGGTCCAAGGATCGAGGTGGGGATGAGTGTCTGTTGACATAGGCGGTCCAAGGATGATGCATTCTGGGGGATCTGGGATGCTGTATTCTGGGAGAACCGAGGAGGTCCTTTCCGGTAGCAACTCTCTGGTGGGCCTCAGTGCCTGTAGGGGGCTGGCGCTTTGAAGGAGAGTGATTAGTGTATCAGTAAGGTAGGCCTGGTAGCAACAAGGAGGTGGGAGACCCCAACAGTAAGCAGTAACCAGTAGACTCAGGTATCAAAGGAGGGTAGATGGGGTCTGCCTTTCCAGGTTATTTCTCTGTGTGGCTAGATCTCTGGAGTCTATGTATTTGTATCTCAATGGAAGGGTTTTTGTAAGTTATTCAGTAAGACTTAGCTGAAGGGTGAATTACCAAAACAGATATTTTAGTAGCGGTTAAAACAGGTTATTTGCTGTGAACAGAGCAATAATCTCTGGTTTGAAAAAGGCCAGTAATATGATGTACACGTTAAATAATAAACGGAATAAAATATTTAAAGGGGAATATTATGCTTTGTTAAAGATCGCTTCTGGAAATCACCAACAAGAAGAATTATTCTTATTTTCTTTACAAATAACTACCTAAAGACAATTCTCTTGGGTGCATGCGGTCACATACCATATACTTACATAAAAAAATCCTTTACTGAGTGATTAAATTTTTCTCCAAAATTTTCAAATAGAGCCTTGAGATGAGAAAAGAATGAGAAGCATGAGGAGAAACAAGGGAGATGAAAAGTGGGCAACAGAAGTAAAGTATGGCCCACATCACAAGGCTTTATCCTTTCACTGAAAAACAAAGACAAATGAAGACCCAGACAAGAAAAAGCAACCAAGGACCCTGATATAGCTGTCTCTTGNGAGGCTATGCCAGTGCCTGGCAAATACAGAAGTGGATGCTCACAGTCAGCTATTGGATGGAACACAAGGCCCCCAATGGAGGAGCTAGAAAAAGTACCCAAGGAGCTGAAGGGGTCTGTAACCCTATAGGTGGAACAACAATATGAACTAATCAGTACCCCCAGAGCTCGTGTCTCTAGCTGCATATGTAGCAGAAGATGGCCTAGTAAGCCATCATTGGGAAGAGAGGCCCCTTGCTCTTGCAAACTTTATATGCCCCAGTATAGGGGAATGCCAGGACCAAGAAGTGGGAGTGGGTGGGTAGGGGAGCAGGGCGGGGGGGGGGAGTACAGAGAACTTTCAGGATAGCATTTGAAATGTAAATAAAGAAAATATTTAATTTTTAAAAAGCAACCAATAATAGCCAGAGAACCAACAAGAAATTCACTCTTAAAGGACTGATATTAATGTGTAGCACATTTTCTTTGCAAGATGTATTTAATTAAATTGCCTACTGGTGGATTACCTTTTTTAAAGTTAACAGACTGTTGTTGTTTCTTAGCCTAATTGACAAAAATACTGTAGAGAATTTGGTTAAATTCTGTGACATCATGAAACATTTGTTTCTAGAACCTTGATCAAGGAAATAAAGCATCGAACCAGGTTTGGTCCATTCCAGTGCCCTTAATTAGATCGGGTGCCTTTAATTCCAGTAGGTAGAACCATGGAGAACAGGAATTCAAGGTCAACCCCTACAACATAAAAAGTTTGGGGCCAGTCTGTACTATATGACGTCCCACATCAAAAAAGTATAAATAAACATATAAAGTATCAATTATGTATGCATTCATAAAATAACCCAAATGGTAAAATATATTCTGATTTTTCACACTGGATATGATCTTCTTGAAATATTTAGTTCAATTGGGATCTTAAGGCAGGTTGTTCTTTATGGGTAAGGAACTTCTTACAAAAGTTATTAATGCCCTAGGTAGAGAGCAGCATGGCAGAACCTCTAAAGAGAGCTCAGGCCCTTGTGAAGTAGTTCAGTCAATCCCTTCTTACATGCTGTAGAGAAAGGGGAAGGTTCCATGACTGATGAGAACAAGTTGCATCCACTCTGCCTATGAATCAGCTATGAGGATGGGTACAGCAAACATCTAGAGAATCAAGGCAGTTGATTCCATGAAGTCACTATAGTTTCAAGAGTTATCCTAATTCAACCAGAATGCAAGAGCTTCACAAAACAACAGAGCCCTGGCTCACATCTTTAATTAAATTCAATTAAATTTAATTAAATAAGTTCAAAGAATAAATATAACAATGTCCAGTTTCACATAATGGCAAGAATTCTTGGCACACTTCTCTGTAATAAATTGTCAGTGACAAATCATAGTTTCATTAAAACATCACTGACTACATTTAAAAGAGCAATTTTATAATTTTGGGTTAGGTTATTTTTTTGTTGGTAGGGATTTTTTTGAGACTATTTCTTACTATGATCATCATGACTGAAATTTGCATTATTTGTAATTATGTAAACTCCTGAGGAAAAAAAATATATAACAGTCTATGTTGATTTCATTAATGATCCAGAAAATGTAGAGCTGACTCAGTGGAGAAAAGAGGTACTGTGTAAACATGATGACAAGAGTTTGGATCTGTATAAAATTGAAAGGAGAATACTCGGAAGTGTGAAATCCTAGCACTTAGGAGAGAGAGATGGAGATTTCCAGGGATAGGCTGGCTAGACTAGCCTAAGTCAGGAATTCCCCATTCAGTAAATAACATGGAGAGCTATCAAAGAAGACACTCATGACCAAAGTCTGGCCTCCACAGGCATATGTACACACATGCAAGCACCTACACACATAAGAACACATACACATAGACATTGACATACACACACACATAGAAAAACACATACACATAGAGATACACACACACACACACACACACACACACACACACAAACACAGAATGACTGACAAAGTGATCCTACTTTGAAAATAAGAGTATCCCAGTGGGGCTTGGAACATCATTTTTCTGAAATATAATTAACCATCCTCGCTGAAACAATGTTACTTCCAAGTCCACGTTTGTACTCATTTACATTGGCCACTGTGGTCTAAAGAGTGATTAAAGAGAGACATCACTTCATTTTACATTTCTATGATAAATAACTCATTATATCTTAATTAAGTTATTATTCCCTTGTAATTTCAATGATTTTCTTCTTACAAAGTGCAGTTCTGGTGAAGCTGGTTTTGTTTACATTTATCATGTCCATTCAAAGGAAATGTTTAAACTTTTCTTTAATTATGGATTTTACACACTGATTTATTTTTAACACTAAATGCGAAACATCCTTTATAAGGATGGCATCTTAGCAAAAACATTCACACACGTGGTACTTTCATTTTCACCACAGCCCATTACGAATATATTAGGGGTCCTTATTTTCTTAAATAATTAGTTTTATTAGGGATATAAAAATAAAATAGATTAAATCACAGTACATAATTGAAACTTATGGTACATGGTACATAAATGTAGCCATCTGGACTCAGACTAAGGAAAGAAAAAAATATGGTTTTTGCTGATATGTTCTGGTCTGAACAGATGTTTCAAAGCCCACATGGAGGATATGAACCACTTAAAATAACACGTTTGAGGATCAGCACTAGAATTATCAACAGCAAATGGCTGTTCTCACTGAATTTAATGAAATTGAAAATAAAGATAGGATTTCAGAGAGTTTTAACAATGGGAGACAGTTGTAACCAATCTCCTAGTCTCCATTACACTGCTCTATCATAGGAGACCAATAAATGTGCAAAATGTCCCACATATACTTAAGTTAAGGAAAAATCAGGAGGACAGTGTGTAAGTGTATGTGGGGGGGGCATTGTGTGTGTGCTTGTATCTGTATGTAAGTCTGCGTTTGTGCATTTGTGTTGTGTCTGTATGTTTGTGTGAGTTTTACTGTCATAGTGTGTGAACATGTACATGAATCTTGATGTGTATCTCTGTGTTATGTATCTTTCTCCCTGTCTGTGTGTGTTTGAATAACTGTGTATGTGTGTGACCATGTACTTGCCTTTGAATGGGTGATCTATCTCTGGGCATTTTTGTCTCTCTGTGTGTAGGCTGTGACTGTGTATTTGTAGGAACATGTACATGTTTATCTCTCCGCGTATATGTGACTGCATTTGTCTGACTGTGTGTATCTATGTGTATATTTATCTCGTTTTCTGCATGTAGGAACAGTGTAACTGTGTGTGTGCAATTTTAAAATAAAGGCCTGTTACACATGCTAAAGCTTCCCTGTCAATAACTTTCCACATTCCTTCTCTCAGTTGAAATCTAAGAATAACATTTCCTCTATTTAGGGACATTCCGTTCTTGTCTCGCCCATGAATAGCTAATTGCTCCTGACATTACCATGTGACCATGACTTCAGCTCTTTAACCCACACAGAACTCTTTCCTGCTCTGAGAGTGACTGGACATCCTGCAGTTAGCTTCTCTTAAACATTGCTTCAAGTAGTTTTAAAAGAAAATTGGAAGACTGCAGTAAGATAAGGAGGAATTAAAGACATGGCACAAATAAAGATGTAAGCTTGTTTCACTTAAACTTGTTCCTAGAATTGTTGGGTACTTTGTTGGACAAATATTTTCTGGTGAAGGAATTAGATAAGGAAAAAGAACATTCCTGTCCATACTGAGAAGTATCATGTTGGCCTTGGCTTTGTAGCTTGGTGTCCACATAGGTTCTAGGTCACTCTTATGGCACAGGAAATCTAATGAAGCAAAGGGTACAGAAAAGTTTAAAATTCCCACCCTGAATGGATTTATAAATGCATACATGGGTCTTCAAAAACATAGAACAGGGATTTCAAGAAAAGGAGACATGGGCTCAGTGTTTCTGAGAAAGCTTTCTAGCAAGCCACCTATCCTCATCACAGAGAGTTCTCTGTTACAGAGCCATGACTACAAATTCAATCTCTGATTTCTTTGCTAGACTAGAAGTCATGTTTCTCTCTAAGATAACCACATTCTAGAGTGTGTAGTGTGCAGTGTCCAAGGCACAGTCTCCAACATAAGGTATAGGAGGAAAGACCACAGTCACGTCAGGTTTTTAGAGAACAGCTTAAAGGCAAGAAGACATAACCAGAGGCAGATCTCATTCTGGGCTTTATTCTTGCTTGCTCAGCCCAGAGCCTTGTATGCAGACACTCAGCATAAACCCCAGGTCCAGGCAGCCACACTACCAGAACCTTTCCTTTGTACCCTTGATTTCCATTACGAACTCTGACAGCTGGGTCCTTCTTCAGATTACCATCACCAGATAGATATACAGGGCTATATGAATTATGCAACACTGTAACCAAGTAGAACCTAGCTTATTCTTGTGCTGACCATACAATGTTTGGTCCAAGTATCTGTTCTTCATCCACCTGAGCACATACATGTGTGGAGTAAGAGTTACTACCCATAAAATCAACTTGAGATTTCTAATCCCTGTCTAACTACATTGTGACTACATGACTACAGTCTGTTTTAATGATTAGGTTTTTCAAACCAAGGTATGTCAGCATATTTTCACTATACTGCAGTCCAAGAAGAAATATAATGTCTCAAGAAGGCACACTAAAATTGAGACTGACAACAGATGACCACCCCAGAGCCACAGATGACTCAAGACTGGTGTATAGTTGTGACCCAAAGAGGAAAAATAGCTCTCTCTTCTGTGAGTTTCAGGCCAGTCTGCTCTATAGATTAGAGAAAGTGTCCAATCTTTTTACATGACAATTGTCTTTATTTGAAAAAGCAAATGTATCTACCTCACAGGGTAGTTATAAAATCTAAGAAAGTTCACTCATGCAAACAAGTAGAAACAAGCCTGTTGTTGAGAAACAAAAATCAAAACCAAAGAAACCAACAACAAAACAGTTCTCTTTTCAAAGGGAATAAAAGATGGTTTATTCTGGAGCTGAATATGAGTGACCATGACCCAGGAACACAGATGTAGGTCACCCAAAATAACATGTCATAATGTGGTGACAGTTGCAAGATGTTTCTACAGTAATAGATCAATGAAAGTGGTAATTTGGAAGATTTTTACAAATGTAGTGGTAGAAATGTACAGTAGGTAGGATACAGAAAAACTGGGAAATCTCTTATGGCTTTCAATATCATCTGATGATAACATTAGCATTGGAATGGTGGATGCTAAGGGTCTCTTTGAACATTTTAGAAATGATTTTACTGAATAGTCCCAAGGGTGTTAGGTCAAATACAGAGATGGACAATACATGGCTATCAAGAAGATAGGTCCCTTGGTCTTGCAAACTTTATATGACCCAGCACAGGGGAAGGCCAGGGCCAAGAGGTGGGAGTGGGTGGGTAGGGGAGCAGGGGCAGAGGGAGGGTATGGGGAACTTTCGGGATAGCATTTGAAATGTAAATAAAGAAAATAAATAAAAAACTGGCAAAAAAAAAAAAAAAAAAAAAAAAAAGGCAAAGATAGTCCAAGACAATTTGGCTCTAGAAATATAAACCCAGCTCTCCACAATCATGGAAGTTTTAATTGGTTGATAAGCTTTGCAGAATATTTAACAAAAATGTGCATTATTTTTTCTTGGAAATTCAGCTCTTAGATACTAGGCTTCTAATAGGTCCACACATCTTCTATGGTTGCATAATTCAGACTTGGAAGACAGACATTATACATATGTATGCGCACATACACACACACACACACACACACACACACACTCTCTCTCTCTCTCTCTCTCTCTCTCTCTCTCTCTCTCTCTCTCTCTCTCTCTCTCACACATATATGACAGAGCCAGAGAATGAATGTTCCTGGCATAGAGGTAGGAAATGAAAAGCTGACTTATACCCTCAGGGTACAGAAAGATGGAGTTGAAACCATGGGCCTCTGGGAAAGGGGAGGTTAGGGAAAAGAGATGAGTTTCCATTTCCTCTCCACTGTTGTAAATTTCTTTTCCCATTATTTTATCACCAAAATGGAGTATGGAGGTCCATCTTAACAGGTGACAGATAACAACCAGCCAGCAGTTGTTTCCGTACTATTGCCATGAGCTGAGCAGAAGACCTTATCTGCAAACAAAATGTCATTTATGGACAAAAGTTGGAGTCTGATCCCTGTACCTGAAAATCGGTGTGGCCAGCCTGTGGCCAATAGAGTGGAGAGAGGGTAAGGAGTGGGCAGTAGAAGAGTATATGGAGGCTCAAGGGAAGCTTAAGCCCCCGAAATTCAAGGCACTTCCAGTTCTGGGGCTTGTCCTCACTAAAAGAATCTGTATAGATTGCTAGCAAATTTTACTTTTCCTGTTCTATTAACATTCTCTCTGTCATGCAATTCATTAATCAGTTGGTGAAAAGAATCAGAACCCGAGACCATAGCAGATTACATTCTGATGTGCTGCAGAAATACCTAGCTAGAGTAAAGTCATTTGTTACAACATATTGATATTTATATACTGAACTGGGTCACACACTAATCCTTCTGCATCTTCTGTAAAGTGGTTGACTAAAAACAGTAGGCCCATCACCCAACAGATCAGTAGCACACTATCCTTCAAAACAGGGATAGTATTATGCACTAATATTGTAGCTCCCTACCAACTACGCATTTAAATTTAAATGACCCTAATCCCTAATCCCAGTATTACTATAAATAAAGATGGAGAGAGAGGTCAACAATGCCCAAGAGACTTGCCAAGGAAAGAAATTCTAGGGATGTATTTCTTCAAAAGATATGTATTTACAAAATGTTCTACTTGACATCTTTGAGCCCGATGAGCAATATTACTTGATGTGGAATCTGTATGATAAAGTTTATCAACTGCACACCAACACAATGCCACCTTTTGGCTTTGACTTCAGGCATTCTTTGAACTCCATTTATACCCTGCAGTCACTGACTGATGCCTGAGCTACCCCATGGTTCATCATTAGCACTTCCTCTTTTTATAATAAAAAATATTTTGTGATAATTTTAATGGATAACTGATATGGAATCCCGTTAAACAGCAGACACATACAATTCCCTGACCATGAACAAGTTTTATTTTACTTCTTGAAAGTTTAGATGATTCTCTAACTCTGTGCATCTGATTCAAACCATGAACAAGCATGCATAACATCCCCTATGGATGCTGCTTAATTAAAGTCACCAGCTTCCTGGAAGAAAAACTCATATGCAGCACAATTTAAGTAAAACGCACAGAGCTCAGCAGTTTACCTGAGGTCTCCAAGGAAGGAATGTGGCACACTTTGACTCAAAGCAGGTGATCATTTCCCACCACACTAATAATCTCTCTAACCTAATACTCAGGACTCCTGCAAATCCAGTACCAAGTTAATTCAACAGCCATCCAGATATGCAGGGAATTCAACAGCATAATGTATACATCTCCAGCACAAAACTAGACTTTTTGTGAATGCAATTATAACAGGCCTGGAGAGATAACTCTGTGTTGAAAAGTACTGACTACTCTTTCAGAGGACCTGGGTTCCATTACACCCACATACTAGCTCACAGTTGCATGTAACTCCAATTCTAATTGATCTCAAAACTCTTCTAGCTCCCATGGGCACAACACATGCACATGGTAAGTAAACACACATGCCAGTAAAACACCCATAAACATACAATAAAATTTTAAAAATTGAGACAATCTTACAATGAACACTGGCCTTTATAAAATTTTAGAGACTTGAGAAAAGCTGAAGAAGTTGAAAGAGTCCTAATTCACATTTTGAAATCTGCATACTACAGGCAGGGGAGATGGCTCCCTGGATTAAAACGCTTGATGTACAAAAGTGAGAAAGGTCAGATGTAATAGCATGTGTTCGTACTCATAGCATTCCTACAGAGACATCGAGGGGGAGACAGGAAAATGCCCACCTAGCATGGGGAATGAATCAGAAAACAACAAAGAGACTGTACCTCTAATAGTGTGAAAAAGGAGAGCCAACGCTAGAGGTTGTCCTCTAACACTCCCAGAAGCTCAGCTATACACACACAGAAGCACATTTAGAAAAAGCAAAGGAGAATTTTTTTAATTAGTGTAGGAGTAAAAATAGCAGACAAAATAAAGTGTCAAGGGAGGATCGAACTCTTGCAAATATGGGTCAGAGCCCCATACTTTTGAGAGATGAAAGACAACCATGGGAAATCTTTCATTATCTCCGAGGTTGGAACTGGAAGTAGCATCCTTTACAAACAAGAGGAATAACTGAGTATCACTGTTTTTAACATTGTTTTTCTTCTGTATCATCAAAGAATGTTGTTGCTAGGGCCTCTTATTAAAGTTAAATCAGAGAACTTGCTAAGTTGAGAGTCTAACCAGTTTATCCCCACTAGCCCCACAAAATCAGAATGGGTTAAAATTCTCAGGTTATTCTATAGTAACTCCATTTATCTGTAAACAATAATTAGGATTTAGGATTTGAATAATTAAATATAGTGAAATAAAATAAATAACCATATAGCCCATTTCTTGGAATCAAACTTTAAGTGTGGGGTCTCTTTGTCCACAACATCGATTGCTTGAAAAGATCTTTCTCACAAAGAATAACTATTTGAATAACCCATTGACACTACTTGAGTAGAGTCAAATTAGCATTATTTTTAAATTATCTCAATGCATTTTAATTATTTTAAGAAGGATTCTCTCTATGGCACCACTGTATCTACTGACTGTAGAAGTACGCTAAAGCAAATATGGATTCCACAGGATGTGAACACAATTTAAGCATTGTATGTCATTATCTGGCCAAGTATTTTCAGTTCAGATTAGAACATAACCATGGCGACATTATTTTGAATAAATAACCTCTTATCTAAATCTCTGATGCCTGCAAAATTAAGTTTGAGATTTTCCAGAAATGTACAGCAGGCTCTCCTACAAGAATCTGGGCATACCTCTGGGGTTATCACATCCCATAAGCATGGTTCCCAGAGACCTCAGAGTCCCCTGTGTAGGTTCTCCTCCCTCACCATCACTAGATATTGCCAAGTGACTCTTCTTTGCTTCAGAACATCTTATCAGTGAAGGAGGGTGACTGCTCAAAGTAGATGTTTGCTACTTGTGTTCCTCCTTATCATTGCATAGTGGAAGAAAACCCCAGGTCCTATGACTCATCTCAGTTTTCAGTGATGCCTAGATTTCTAGACTTCACCTTTAATCACAGGGTCCTACATTAGAGCTTTTTACACATATTTCTAAACAATTTATTTATAGCAGACATCAACCTCTTGGCTCTCAGGGAGACTTGGTGGTCCTCTCCATAGACATCTAGACTATGTTTATAAATAAGTATTAAGGACTACAGTTTAGATCAGCAACTTGTCAGTTCCATTAGCACATAGCAGAACTCCAGTAAGTATTTCTCAAAGAAATGTCTAATCAACTAACATATTAATCTCCCACATAGAAAATCAGGAAACATGAGAATCAATCTGTGTTGATACTGAACAACATTTAATTATTTTCTCTGGCATAGAGGACTAACTAAAGTACTCGTTTTAACAAGAAAACACATGCTGAAAGTACATTCTGATTTCTTACAATACAATAAGATTCTACTAGTGGGATATTTTTCCTTGAATAAAACAAGTTTGAAAAGCCTAAAGAACAAAAATAAAACTGTGCTCTGCAATAAACATCAATTCAGTTCAGTAACTATCTCCCAGTTCACAAGGAAGAACGAACACATATTCTCTATTTCCCAATAGAAACATAATTAAAGGCTTTTTCATCACATTGTTCCATTTTGACACATAAAATGATGTATGTCACTCATTGAAGCCAGTGCTTGAGTGCTCGACTCAATAACTTTTCAGGTCTCTACAGACAAATAAATAATGTCATAGATGTTGGGTACTGAGAGGTGACATGGCATCCAGTGCTTGCCGCTCTGGTACTCTCTATTTGGAAAGCACTATCAATAAACTTTAAGTCACAGTCATCATCAAAACATTAAGCGCCTCAAGGAAAAATTTTTCCTGAGGTGAGTGAATAAGCTCCTAAACCCTTCACATTATATGTCTGAAAAAACAGCCACCCTTTCCCAATGACATAGGACAAAAGAAGATGCTTGTATTTCACTGCTAATCAAGGATGAAACTGGCAATAGATTGCAGTTTCTGTAAGACAGTATGGACAGTGATGTTAGGAATAAAGTGACTAAGAATGAAAGATAAACGGAATCCTGTTTCGATGAATCTACTGCCTTCTTTGTGAGCTATACACTTTGCCTTAAAAAAAAAAAAAAAGAATTTCTCTGATTATGTAAGTTGGAGAATCATTAAAGTGAAATGAAAGCCTACTGAAAGGCTTCCTGGAAAAGAAGTGAATAAACATGCTTCCACCCCAGAAAAGACCCAAAGAAATGACTACACCTCAAACCAGTTTGTTTTCCCTGTGAACTTCATTGGAACTGCCAACAGGAACAGTGGAACTTACAGTAAGAAAATACTACGTACTAATTCCCTGACACTTACTTATAAATCTATTATTAAAAGTTTATAAATCAAAAAGTATTCATTTTATTCAAGGTTGAAGTTAATAACTATTTTGAATTTGTTCTTGTATGACTAGTTTTCAAAAGTTACTCTCACCTCAATAAGCCTACTTAATGTTTTGAAATTATTGCTATTAATTATGCCAAAATAAATATGAATAAAATAAATAAATAAATAAATAAATAAATAAATAAATAAATACAGTATTTTTAATATAGCCGCATCACCGAATATCCCTACCTCAGCATGCGTGACAGTTCAGGAAAGGTGCCTCCATGGAATCCCCTTGTTTGTATACCAGGAAGTGCCACTGCAAAGTCTCTTCTTCCCCAGCAGCTGATTACTCTGTATATAACATTGAGGAGAAGCCTTACAGTCTTGTGCCTTTCTGAACTTTTTGGGTCTTGTAAATTTCATGAGGTTCCTGAGCCTTATGAGCTTTCCTTTGCCTCCCAGGTAGAAGTGTTCAGTTCTGAGAAAATTTATCTATAACAGAATACAGTCATTATATCAATTATCACTCCCTTTTAGGACAGAACATATTTATAACTTGAAATTTTTCAGTGATGTTTGAGATGGTACCAAGAAGAGGAGATGAAAGTTATTTCCATAAAACCCCACATTTTTTCCCTACAAACAGATAGTCCAAATCAGCTTGCTCTTTCTTTGACAATACTTGTAATTGTTTATACAATACTTGTAACTTCTTCCAGTTTTAAAGTATGATGTGCTGTTGGGGACATTCTAAGGGATGCAGAGAATGAATAAGTCACTAACAGTAATCTAAGCAGCTCATATTAGGAACACTGGACTCAAGAACTTCCATAGTAGAATTTTTTTGCACTGGTCATTTCCTGATGTCAGTTTATGGGCACTGAATGGAAATATGTTAAGGACAACAAGCTCCAACTGCTCTCTGCGGTCCTTTCAGCTCCTGCTCTAAGCACACCCTTTGAGCTCTATAGATGCAGCGATGGTGTCAGGAAAACATGCCGAATAATTAATCTGTGAGTATAATGATGGTCAAGACACAAGCCATCAGCTCATCCAGGAAAAGTTCTAACTGCTGTGTTGGCAGCGAATCCATGATCACCTTTAACAAGGTTTCCAGGCTCACAGGCTTTGATGCCAGTGCCTAGATTATTCTTTGCATAGAAACACTGTTATGTTTATCAGCTTCCAACAAGAATCCAACCATTTGATGCACAAAAGACAATGCCAACTAGAGCCCAATAATGACTTAAAACCAACGAACCAAGTTTCTACAAGCTCTTCCTAGTTCCTTGTCTTTCCTTTGTGTTAGTAGGTCCACAAATCTTCTGGTATTTAAGGTGATTCTCCCCATGGCACCTGTCTATACCACAGTGAAGCTCTTACTGTCCCAACAACCCACCTTTCTTATGACAGTTAAACACACTTAGAAGCTGTTTTTCCTAATAGCACGGGCTCCACAGAGGGCTCAAACACGTTTTTCTGAGCCATTTCTTCCTCTGCAGCCAAGGAGCAACTATGACAACAGTAGATTCTTACTGTTGACAAATTCCATGGAAGCAATACTAGCCCCTCCCCATATAAATATTTTTTTCACATGGAAAACACTTTGCCAATAGACAAAATATTCTTGGGGTGAGGAGATGACTCGGCTTCCACAGAGACTATAGTAAAAACACAAGGCCCTGAGTTCTGACCTACCACTCTGACTATCAAAGCAGCCGTGGCTGCTTGGCTGCTTGTATTTATAATCCCCCCCCCCCCCCCCCGTGTCAGAGCCGTAGAGACAGGAGGAGCTTGGAGGTCACTGTCAGCCAATCTAGCCAATCAGTGATCTTAAGCGACCCAGTCTCCAGATGTAATGACAAGAGCCATTAAGAAAGACTCAACAATCAACCTCTTCTCTTCATATGTACTCCCCTCTCTCTCTCTCTCTCTCTCTCTCTCTCTCTCTCTCTCTCTCTCTCTCACACACACACACACACACACACACACACACACACAC
>NC_034605.1:10743198-10748939 GCF_900095145.1 Mus pahari
CACACACACACACACACACACACACACACACACACACACACACACACGAATACATATAAACAGGCACACAAATACATCAGAGAAACTATTAATGTGATTAAAATGAATAGAAAATAACATAAAATTGATAAGTTTTCATTTCTGTCCTTTTTTTCCCCTTCTAGTTGAACATAACCTTGATTCTGACGTTTTAAAGCATTATAACAGATCATTTAAAAATATTCTTAACAATATTTTCATTAAGAAATATGAAGGGAAATTGGGTTAGCTTAACTAGCCATGCAATTCTATTCATTAAGACATCTCTTTAAAAACAGCAGTAAAAGTTTCTCTCTTCGTTTAGAAATCACTTTCCTCACTTGTGTCTGTTGTGTCCATGCAAGTGAGTGATGTGTTTTTGAAAATTGTATTTTTTAACATTAAGGGCAAACGTGACTAAAAAGACAAAATGTGGCCTATGTTTGAAATAAGGCCTTCAACAAGGCTCCATCTGTGGGCTCAGCTCTGTAAAATGCCATTTTCTCCCAGGAATCCAGTGTCCCTGGTAAGAAATGCAATTTCCTGTCTACATCTTCCTACCTCAATGGGCAGGCACGGTGTCCAGGGAGCACACCTCAGAGGCCTTCAACACTGGGAGAGCTATCTACCTCGTGGCCTAATTATGAAGTTTCCTTCTCGAAACTCAAATCATTTCACTCTCATCCTCCTGCTCTAGGCAGCGTTGTTCCACAAGTTTATTCTTCATGAAAGTTGGCATCATTACAATTCCTATCTGTCCTGTCCTGCTCCCCCGAGAAACAGACTCGGTTGCTACAGCGCCACTCTCTCTTATGAGGAAGGAAGAAGTAACAAACACTAGGCTGTTGACATACTAGGAAGTCTGCTCTATTTTTGTCTATAATGTTTGACCTTTGATAGAGTAATGGACATGAACTATGTAGGAGAGAACACTACAGGCTTGTAATGCGAGGTGCTGATTTCTGCAGAACAGAGCAGACTCCTCGCAACTGATGTTTCTGCAAGCTTGCAAAACGCAGTCTCTCTTCCACTCTCTCTCCCTCTCTCTCCCTCGCCCCCTGTCTCTCTGAATGTGTGTGTGGGGGTGTGCATGCGTGTGTGCCTTTGTGTGTGTGTGTGTGTGTGTGTGTGTGTGTGTGTGTGTGTGTGTGTGTTGAAATTTAGTAACTGTATTGTAGAAATCTCACAGCAGAGATGATTCCATTTTGAAAAACTAGGATCCCAGGGCATGACGGCACTGACATTTGGGAAGAAGTGGCAAGAGGGCCAGGAGCTCAAGGCTAGCCTCAGCAAAACAACATGCGTAAGGCCAGCTTGGGCAGCACGACAATGCTGTCTTTAAAATAAAGGAAGAAAAGCAAGACAAGAGTGGGCACAAAGCAGAGCATGATACAATTCCGGAGCGGAAGGATGGGCTGGTTATTTGCAAGACTACTCAGCATCCATTGCACATGTTTTCCCTGAATGACCATCATGGTGAAGTCAATGTGTAGGAGCTACAGGGAATATAGGATAAAATAAATACACCACCATGAGATCATCCCCTCATGCAGTGGAATGAAGGAAGCATTTAAAAGAACTAAAGTGCGCACATAACAACAATTTGAGGAAGTCGACTATGCGTGTGGTAAGAATGGAATGTGCTAGAAAAACAGGAAAGTGCTAGTTCTTTATCCACAGGCCAAAGTAAAGAGTCATACACACTAACATTCTGAAGTCCGGGTCCCTGAATAGGGTATGAATAATTCAGTAATATAATTAAATCGTGTTAATAGCTATTCATATAATCTTATATTGGACAGTTCACTAAGTGTTTTGGTCACTTTTATTTTCCCTGACTAAGAATGTTAAAATTCATGATTTTTAAATTCCCTCATAACATTATGAGTCCAAGATTCTAAGGTACTCTGAGCAATAATAATAGAAATAAAAGTAATTATCCCTGATCTAATTACGGTGTAATTAGGAAGCAGATGATGTTCACAGGCTAATGGGCTGCTGCTGATTTCCCTACCTGCTGATCCTGGAGTCTGTAGGATGCACTCACAAATGGATTTTGCCTTTGAATTAGCACAGTGATTACTAGACATTGTTATTCTGTCCCCCACTGTCCGCTAAGTGGCATTCAATTAATCACATGAAATGCTGACTCATACGTTGCCAAAGTCTTCATTCAGACGAGATATGTCCATTCAAGTCAGATTCACAGAAATTCTTAATCCGATGCACACTAGCAGAATGGAGCTTATACGAAATCAAGAGCCCACTTGGCTGGGTGCAGACCCTTAGGGCTTTGCATCCTTCACTGAAGATACTATAGCAATATTTCCTCAGCACCCATATCTTTATATTGATTTAATTAGAATAACATTGAAAGATCCACTGGATGCAGTCTGAAGACAAAATCTAACTCTAGGAATAAAACAGTCCCATGTGTAACCTGAAGTGTGGAAGTAGATAAATTTAGTAACTAAATCTTTAATAACGGCAACAGTATATTACCAGCTCAAGTCTTCCAGAAATTTTAGAGCATATGGGGCACTCTCAGTGTTATTCTTTGTTGTGGACTGTGGCAGACACTTTCACCAAGTGTCCCAAGACACGCTTGTCAGTGAAGCCGTAGATTTGTTCATTTTTTAAAAAGTGATTTTATATGTCATCTAGTCAAAGCATCATGTCCCAGCATTCCACTTTTCTCTCTAGACTGGCAGTTAAGAGTCTCCTTTCTGGTCTCCTCTCTTGCTAAGGTGAGCAGGTAGGTGAGACCTACTCCCTGCGTACAGAACATTCAACTCACTGGACCGGAGATTCCCAGCTGTTGCTGCTGCTGCTGCTGCTGCTGCTGCTGCATCAGAGACCAGTGACACAGTCAGATCCAGTCAAAGCTTACCTGGACCACTTCAAGAAGCTCCCAGAGCATCATCCTTCCTTTCCCCACTGTCATCAAGTGTTCTGTGGAGCAGATTGTTCTCTTGTGGTAGCAATAAATAATTGATTTCCCAAGCTTAGTTGGAAAACCTATATAGTCTACAAAAGGCTCCACTGGAAGGAGTAAATGAGTTTCATGAAGGAAAACTAATTATATATTTTTCTCAAGTTAAGACGATTCATTTAGAAGGAACTTTTACATAATCATTACCTAAAATTATAGCTTTCATTTTTTTCCTTTGCAAGAAGAAATATCCTTTATTTCTTGCAATTCATAGAGATAAGTCATAGCTTCTCCTCATCCCATAATAACAAAATCTATCTTGGAGTATGCTTTCTCAGGGTCAATAAAATAAAGACAATGTGTTAGGCCTTTCATCCCATGGGAATACAACCTCAGTCAGAAAATAATAACTTTCCTAGTCCAGGCCATAAGGAAAAACTATCTAGTTAAATAAAAAATGTCCAGAGCCACCTTGTAAATGTCCAGATCAATCATTTTTACCATGCCTTGGGTATTGAAAAATGCATGATCGTGACTGACCCTGGATGTCTTGATCTCTTAAAATACAATTTTCTTTATTGGTGAGCCAACATGCCATCCATCAGATGGAGGAGTATCCATCCACACAGTAAAATTGTTACCATATGATTTTGTTTATGTGTGTGGTTCAAATCTTTAAATAACAATATAAGAGTGTAGATATTCAATTCTATTTTAAATTATAGTACCAACTAGTCTATTTGTATAAATACGGCTGGGGGCATGTTGCACCAATAGAAACCACAAGAGGAAGACAACAGGGATGTGGAGTGTAGTTTAGTGATAGAGTGATGCTCTAACATGTGAGGCTCATGGTTCAACACTCAGTTCCAATCAGTGGATATAGCTGTGAAGTTCTGCATTGGAATACATTGAATTTAACAGTAAGCAAAGCCTTTAGTTGAGTATTTATTAACTGTTAGAAATGAGTTTTAATTACATTTGCTGCTTATATTAAAATGACAGAAACATTGTGCTGGACTTTATCCAGAACAACTTACTGTGTGTGTGTGTGTGTGTGTGTGTGTGTGTGTGTGTATGCATAGAATAAAGACAATGTATTAGGCCTTTCATCCCATGGGAATACAATCCCAGTCAGAAAGTTATAACTTTCCTAGACGGGCTATAAGGAAAAACCACCTAGTCTGAGTAGGGACACAGAGTAAGGGTATTTTATACAAACTGCTTGGGTTCCTTTGTTAATGGTTGACAATTAAGAGTTTAATGTATGTGTTTTGACCTAAAGCATTTATTGTTCTTGTCTGAGTCAAGAAACTATAAAAGATTGGGTAGACTTAAACAGACAATGCTGTTTTTACTTGTATGTTACATGTATTCAAATAAAAAAAAAGATTTTTGAACCTGAAAAAAAAAACTATACAGGGACCAGGCCTGTTCTCAGCAGACCTAAGTTCAGCATCTTCAAATCTCTGATGCTTTCAATTACACACCATAGACACCTGTTTTAGTTTTCTTCCCAGTGGCTTTGTTTTGTAACATATCTCCATTATATAGCAGTCTTTTAAAAATCTATTTTAAAGACATTTATTTGTTGAGGTTTTTTGGTATATATATATATATATATATATATATATATATATATATATATATATAAAATACTTTTTTATTAGATATTTTCTTTATTTACTTTTCAAATGTTATCCCCCTTTCTAGTTTCCCCTCTGAAGATCCCCTATCCCCTCCCCGCTCCCCCTGCTCCTCCTCTGCCTCATGATCTTTCAGCTTCCCTTTTCTGGGTTTGGTATTGCTTTTGGTGACTGCAGCCAACTGGCTTTCTTTCCCCTTTGGTGTTGGAAGCTCAATTATGTCTGTCACATCCCACGACTAAAACATTCCTTGAGACTTACTGACTTTTCAATCTTAGGGCTGTACAGTGGTGGATCTTCATTGGCATCCTCCTAGAATTGAACATCTCTTAGGAGGCAAATCTCCGGGCATGACTGTGCTGGCCAGTCTAGGGTGAGTTGACTGAGAGTCGGAAGCTGCACCCTACCAGGTGTTGACAACCATCTATCCCTCAGGTTGAAGTTTTGAGCTGAATAAAAAGAACATGGGAAGCTGGGTTTCTCTGTTTCCTGGCTGCAGATGCAATGTGACCTGCTCTTCTCACTAAGCTGGGCAGTCCATGATAAACTGCCTCTTCAAACTGTGACCCAAAATAAACCCTTCCTCCTTAGGTTCCCTCTAACCAGGTATTTGATCACAGCATTGAGAAAAGTAAACCCCAGACCACCTTTCTAAAGCAATCTCAGATACAAATATATCAAATGTTCTGGGTTTTTAAAAACCTGTAGGTTGAGAAAGTAAATCCCACAATTGTTTGGACTAGACCCTCAGTCATGATTTGTCTCATTTCACAAAAAAAGCACGCACAATGGAAAGAACTGAGACTTTCCTGTAACCCTGATAAGTGAGAGAGAAACTGAGGCCTCTAAGACTCTGACTCTCATCTTTTAGAACGGTGAGGAAGGAGTGGGTGGGTTGGTAGGGGAGTACCCTCATAGAAGCAGGAGGAAGGGGTATGGGATAGGGGATTTTCAGAGGGGAAAACAGGAAGGCAGAATTATTTACATCTGAAACGTAAATAAATGAAATAACCAATAAAAAATTAAAAGAAAAATAGAATGTTTGAAAGTATTATTTTGAGACTCCTAGAACTAACAGGAAAAGATGGCTGAGCAGGTACAGGCTCTTTTATTTTTTTTCTTTTTTTTTTTTTCTTTTTTTTTTT
>NC_034605.1:10749609-10755421 GCF_900095145.1 Mus pahari
TAAGGATGATATCCTCCAGATACATCCATTTGCCCAAGAATTTCATAAATTCATTGTTTTTAATAGCTGAGTAGTACTCCATTGTGTAAATGTAAGGTACAGGCTCTTGCCACTAAGTCCAAAGAGCTATGCTTCATCCTGAGAACTCAGGAGATTGGAGAGAACCAACTCTTGTAAGTTGGATTCTGACTTCTGTACATTTGACAAGCATGCACCTCCCCACCCACAAAACAGATAAACATTAACACACACACACACACACACACACACACACACACCTTACAATGTATAATTAAACAACTGCATGTAAAGTGCTCATTGTGAAGACGAATTCCTAGCAACCCCTTACCTAATAGACAATTTTAAAAAGATGATTAATGTTGTGAGCCCATTCCTTCAACCACAGCATACCTCAATTGCCAAAGTCCAACCCCTAGCATGTTGATTATATATTTAAAACTACGACAGAATTATGTCATTCATATTTTAATATAGAAAGAATAGTCCCAAGTATAAAAACGAGTTGGTTTATATTTTAACCACACTTCTCTTCCAACTATTTTTGAAACTTAATCTAATATCTTTGTCTGCCTTGAGACTTTATTAGTATACCAGTTCATTTTTTGTCTTGAAATTAGAACAGAAAGCATAATTCACTCAAGAAATTTGTGACTCATTTTAAAAATATGATTCAAAAAAGACTGCATGGTCCTCAAGTAGTGCAGTTAGAAGAACTGGAGATGTATGTTTTGTGAGTGCAGTGGACACCATTAAGATGCCCCAGACAGTGAAGAGCACATTCACCAACTTTATGAGCACCCAAAAGCAGGCAGAAAGACAGCCACCCTGATACCAATCCTTCTCCTCTTCCTTCTCCTCCTCTGCCCCTTTCCTCATTTTCCTTCTTAGTTTTCATATTTTGAGGATAGAAAGGTGATTTAAATTGCTTACTACTTTTGCACGGGACCAGAATTCAGTTCCCAGGATCCATGTCAGGTGAGCCACAACTGCCTATACCTCTAGCTCCAGGTAATTAATGTCCTTCTTTAGCCTCCATAAGCATTCTCATGCTACCAGATGTGTGTGTGCGCATGCACACACACACACACACACACACACACACACACATCAAGACAAAAATTAAATAAAATAAATGGTTTCTGATGAGTCACTGTGGCAGATGTAAGATCTATCAACGCTGCTGGAGAAACAACTTAGAAACCCCTTCTCATTCCCACTATGAGTCAGAGGCTCTAAGCACCCATGGCTCCAGCAACCACTGGATATTCCTCCTTCAATTTCCATCACCAGTGCAAAGGTACTGAAGAACAGAAACACGAAAATATTGCCTTCTTGATACCTGTCTCTGAAACCTACTTTTCCCTGTTTTTTTTTTCCTCTGAAAACAAATACATATTGTTTAGTGTGTGCAACATTTCTAAACAATGAAGACTGAGTCTATTTTCATACTCTATAATTGTAACACAGCACAATATGTGAATTTGAAGCCAGCCAGACATTCCTTCCCAGTAATCAATGGCTTTATGATTGCATGTAAGTTCTGCTCCACAAAATGAAACCCATTTATGGCCCCATATGGGGGTTCAAGAACCTGTAGCAAAATTTCATAGTCAAAGATCCCAGAGAACAAGCTACTGCTATAACTTTGCTAAATGGTCAGTGTTAAACTGACTCCCAATGACTTCTATCAGTGCATCTCTCAAACTCCATCAGACACATTTGTTTCTTCAGTATGTGCTGATTAATTTAGGGCCCACAGATGGTCGAATGCTGAGACTATAGAGGTTAAAAATGCTCTCTTACATGAGACATGTATATCACACTTCATACTATCAAGGCTCAGGAAGCACTGAGGGAAAAAGGATAAGAAAGGTAGGGCTTCTAGAGATAGTAGACAAGAAAACAGAGTTTTCGGGTCACAGAAGCTATGACAGCATGCACAAGACTTGCACCAGCTCAAGCCAGACAAAACTCCCAGCAGAATGAGAGAGAGGATCATGGAGTTTCACTCCAGCTGAGAATCTGTTGGCAACTGAGAGATACTGGAAGAGAGAGAAAGACAACTTTCTTTAAGGGCGTGGCTCCTTGGAAGGTCAGTCAGCCATGTTCCTGGTGGAAGTCAATGTATTCAAAAGTTATGAACAGCATAAATGGAATCTTGTTTGTTTTGTTCGTTTGTTTTTGTTTTTTGGATTACTTTTAAGGACACAGTGTTGACTGGATAAGAAAGTGGAGGCAGATCTTGGAGATGTTGGAAGGCTTGAATATGCTCAAAATACATCATATGAAGTTATAGGATTCATTTTTACAAGAAAAAGAAGGAAACACATTGTTTTATATACACAGAAACCAAAAAGAAAATATTTACTTGAATATTGCAAAGTACAGGAAGGTAAACATTCTTTCTAATTTCAACCATGTGGTTAACAGTTCTTAATGATTATTGTTTGAATCACTACAATTTCCCCTCATATCTGGGTTAAGATTCCCCTGCAAAGATTTGTTTTGGTTTAGTTTGTTTTTCTATATCCTGATAATCTTTATATAAGTAATAAAGAGCATGGTACTGTTTTCATCTCTCAGTAGCTTGAAAGTATAGCGATCCTTTTGAGGAATTTTGAAGAAATATTTTAAAATTATTGAAAATTAAGAAAAACAAAAGTAATATTTGACCAATTTACAATATACAAATATTCCATATATATTATGCATACATAATTTTCATTGACATAAATGTGTAGCACAGTATCATGACAATAATTTCTCACTGGGCAGAGAAAAGATCAGAATACAGTGTTTGAAATTATCTAAAACTTAATGAAATACAATATTCAAAAATATTTTTAAAGCAATCTGGGAGGTAGTAGAATCTACCAGGTGAACCAGGCATTGTAGTAAATGTTCATGATCCCACCCCTCAGCAGGCTGGGGAAGAAAGATCATGAACTCTGAGACAAACCCGGGTTACATAGTATTTATCTGATTAGCTATGGTTACATGAGAAGAATCTGTTTCAAAAGAAGGAAAGGAGGGGGAGGAAGATGGGAGAGAGGGAGGGTGACTTTCTCCCCTCAGTAGAGAGAAAGGGGAAATGGGTTACTTCTTCTCTTAGCAGATCAGCTTTGGGCTGGCTATTATCGTACAGGTTCTTAAGTTTCTCCACCCAGTACCCCTTAACTACACAACTCAGTCTTAACTGATTTACCAATCTCTTGCTGGTTTCTTGGCTCCTTGGTTGGATGCTGATCTCTAGCCTTTCTGAAAGCCTGAACTGGAGTTACAGATCACTTAAGTTTACTATAGTTTCTAAGATCTATGAGACTAGGTTGACCCCATTGCACCACCTCCCTTTTTAATAGAATTTAAATAATCCCTTAACAAAGCATACATACCACTTAAGACTTTGGCTGCAGTTCATATAAGTGTCACTACTACAGAGTAAGAAACTCCCTCCTACCTGGCTTACTGGACTAACAATGGATTTTAACAGTTACCTTTCACTGCCTTTAGACTTGCTCCTTCAACTCTCAAAAAAAAAAAAAAAAGTGTCATATTCACTATTCATAGCTCTTTAGAATCAAAACAAATAATTTGTTCTTATTGTTGACTTTTGAAGATCTCCTTTGCCATGCACTGAGGAAAGCTCTTTTCCGGCTTCATCGCTGTTTGTATATGTTCCTTTTGTTCATTGAACAGCTGTGAAGAATTATAATTGGAAAAATCATTAATGCGGTGAAATCCTATAACTAGAATGGGAATTCATGCTGATCATTAATTTATATGATCTTGTTTATCCTTATGATTGATTCAGTTTATATCTCATGTGCTTAGGGATTTTCCTTTTCAAATTTTTATATGTTTTATTAGCTGAGTGATATATATATATATATCACTATATATATATATATATATATATATAGAGAGAGAGAGAGAGAGAGAGAGAGAGAGAATGTGTTTGTGTATATGTTTTGATTTTCATTCATCATTCAGAATGTAGAACAATATGACTTTGATCATCTTGTATGACCTTCATTTTCTCATCCAAATAAAATAGTGATCTAATAATATAGTTCTGTGTGCTTTCATTCTTAATTTATCTCTTGCATTGCTAGAAACGGCAGCATATTCATTTGGACATTTTTTTTACTTTTTTTTTTCTTTTTTTTAAAAATTTATTATTATTTTCTTTATTTACATTTCAAATGCTATTCCGAAAGTTCCCTATACCTCCCTCCCGCCCCTGCCCCCCTACTCACCCACTCCCACTACTTGGCCCTGGCCTTCCCCTATGCTGGGTCATATAAAGTTTACAAGACCAAGGGGCCTGAGATATGAGTATGAATGTACGTTGGAGATGGTAGTCAGGGATTGCCTTCATTGTGTGATAATGTCATCTTGAAAGAAAATGTACTTAAGGGCTGGGGATATGTCTCAGCTGATAGAGTGACTGCCGAGCAAACATAGAGTTCTGTTTCAGTTCTCAAGCCTTTCTTAAAATGAAGGTCCTTCTGTGTGCATCTATAAACTCTGCTGGGTCGCTAGAAAGAGGACGATCCCTGGGGCTTACTGTCCAATCTTGCTGAAATTCAAATCTGTATGTTCAGTGAAAGACTCTTTATCAAATTATTAGGAGGAAAATGACTGAGAAAAATCATTCAGTGTTGACCTGAATGTAGTAGTGTCTGAGCTCTACTACATGTGTATGTACATATGTGAGCACATGTACCCAGTGCAACTCATGCACACATGCACAGACACACACCCACAGTGATACATGTCCAGATATAGACAAAAGAATGTGCCATTCACTGATCTGTGAGGAAACACTTTAGATAAGTTCCCTGTACTTTCAGATTAGACTTGAGCAATAATTATATGATTTACTTAGAAATATACAAAACATTCCTTCTTTGTTATTTTAGTTTCTATTCCTATCAAGATGACAACTGTAGAGCAGCCTCCAACTAGAGATTCTTCTAGTAATTTGAACAAATTTAAATTGGAAATGTATGTGTTTCAATTCTGAAAGAAGCATTATTTTTAACTGACAGCTTTAGAAAATAAATCAGCTGAAAAGCCTATAAATAGCACTGTAGGCAGGGATTATACAGATGCGGCCAAAATAAATTACACGATATGCACATGTGCACACATGTTCACACATGTGCACTTACACACACTATCCTTCACAATTTTGTTACACACCACTACCTTGTTATTCACAAAGATAGAGTGAAATTGCCGCCCACAGCTCTCTTTTACTCCAATCATTTTATCACAACATCTTCATGGATGACTGTTTCAATAGCCACGGCCGGAAAGCTGTCCTAGACACTTGGTGTTTTAACTATTTATCTACCATCACAGTTAAGCTGTCATCAGATGCTACACACTTGCAAAGTCCTACCAACAAAGGCTGCTTAAACATGACCTGAAAAAGGGTGACAATGACAGATATGCTAACACAGTATGGGAAAAGTTCTACATAAAGAACTACCGGAAACTAAGGGAACCAGGAAACAGAAGGAAGTTTTCCCCAGGGAGGAGCCCTCCAACCAGTTATCCAATACCAAAGTCAGCCTGAAGACACACCTACAAGTAACATTGTGTGTTTATATTTCATAGTTAGGAATATATAACTATATAACTATATAACTATATAACTATATAACTATATAACTATATATATATAACTATATCAACAACTAAATTTAAAAAACATGAAACTGAAAGAGAATAAGAACGGATTGCATGGGAGGGTTTGGAGACATATAAAGAGAAGAGGTATATA
>NC_034605.1:10755507-10843288 GCF_900095145.1 Mus pahari
AGAGAGAGAGAGAGAGAGAGAGAGAGAGAGAGAGTTCCAGGACAGCCAGGGCTATACAGAGAAACCCTGTCTCGAAAAAAAAAAAAAAAAAAAAAAAAGTTAAATTAAAAAAATTTAAAAAAAAAAACAGATGTGGGAGGAAAATTGCCCCTTTACTATTAGTTTTTTTTCCCCACAAGTAAATTACTTACCTTGCAGAGTGCCACTGTTCCCATCTGTACAATGAAAATAAAAATTGAACTTCAGAACCTCCCAAGTTGCCACTGAGTTAGTTTTGTGTTGGTCATCAACTGCTATGCATGGAGTCTGTCCTGAACAGTTTGCGTATCTAGTGACACTCTTGTATAGAGTTTATTTTTCTATGTGTGCCTGGTTATCAGTTGGAGATAACTTCTGGATTAGGGATGAGGCTTGTGTCCATGTCTCTCAGCACTGTGGCCAGATATGCTGAGGACCCACGCATGCCTCGTGCATGCATACTGCCAGTCTCTGTAAGCTGCACTCTGTTTAGAAGGCCTTGTTCCCATAGTGTCCTCTGTCCCCTAACACTCTTGCTACCTCTTCTTTGAGGTGCCCTGAGGCTTGAGGGGTAGGATTTGATGGAGACATCCAGTATAGCGCTGAGAGTACCAAGGTCTCTCACTCTGGACATTGTCTAGTTGTGGGTCTCTGTATTTGTTCAAATCTATTGCAGAGGGAATCTTTTCTCATGATGACTGAGCAAGTCACTGCTCTATGAGTATAGCAGAATGTTGTTGGGAGTCATTTTACGGCTATATTCCCATTTTAATTAATTATTTTATTTATTTAGATTTCAAATGTTGCTTCCCTCCTGGTCCCTGCTCCCAGAGTAATGCAGCACATCCCCCTTCCTCTTTGCCACTGAGAGGGTGATCTTCCCCCGCCCCTGTCTCCATATCCACCTTCTTTGGTGTTTTCCTTTATCAGAACAGTAGTATTTGGTTTTCCCCTTGGTTCCTGAACCATTTGGACTAAGGTTCATGGCTACCAAAGCATTGCCAGGAATGGGCTTCATGTCACAGAATGGGTCAAGAAAAGACTTTATTTTATTTTTATTTTGTTTTATCTTATAGATCCTTTACATATATATTATGCCTTCCAGTTTTGTGTTCTTATGAGATTCCTATGTGTATGACTTGTGTCTCTGCATCTATATGGATTTCTTATGCTTTTTCTTTGGTTCTTTGTTTTCTGTTTGCTTATTTTGTTCTGCTCTGGTTTATTTATGTTTGTTTCATTTTATTTTGTTATTCTTTACTTGCCTGTTTGTTTTCTAAGTAGATGCAGATAGTTGGATGGGAGGGAGTACCGGGGAGAAAGTGGAGAAGGGAAAACTGTAATTATAATATATGAAAATAATCTATTTCCATTAAAAGAAAAATAGTGGAAAATAAACTTAAGATTTTGTATGTAGTTATGTGGTACAGTATTTAACCAGCATGTTCAAGGACTAGACTTTAAACCCTAAAAACAGACACAAACACACACACACACACACACACACACACACGCACATGCACATGTACAAAAGCACATATTTATTGTGGTTTATGTGCATATGCACCATATATTATATATAATATGCTTATTATACATAATATATAGTTTATCCTATTGGGAATTAAGTGCAATAGTATGGTTTCTCAGCACATAAAATTTAAAGCATGAGTAAATCTTTTTCTGTTTATTGTTCTTCACAGATCATATAATCCTAAAAGAACAGATTCTGGTACTTTAGTGGCTTTCTAGTTGCACACATTTTTGTCAACACCAATCTGTTCATGTGCTTTGATGATATTAAGAAGCTAGTTGAAAGCACAGTTATGCTTCTTGATGTCTAAAGTTCAAGTCACAGCTCCAAAGTGACTGAGTATGATTGTATTGGTCAGGGCATCATGTATGCAAGAGACAAATAATCCGAAAATATCAACAAATACACACACAGAAAGAAGGGAGAGCAGTCATCATCTGAAAGACTGGTCTCATAGAATTATTCGGAAAAAAAATGTAACAGTCTATACTATGATATCCAATTCAGGAGCCACTAAGCTAAAATAGTGAAAATATATATAAAGAGAGAGATAAATGAAAAAAGCTATAGGAAGCAATAAAAATGAATAAGAACCTGCGCCCCGAGTGTCTGGCCAGTTCTTTGCTGTTAAGACATCCCCCAGCATTGCTCTGCACAAACAACTGTTTTACTTAGATCCATTTCAAAACCTATTACTGAATCCTGGAATCATGGTTCTAGCTCTGGAATCCTCTGCATGACTCCAAGACAACATGGAAGAGACACTGATGCTAGCCATGTCAAGGTTTCGGTAGCTTGCTAATTTCTAGGTCAGCTCTCTTAAAAGTGTTGCATGCTGAATTAATGGAACAATTGGGTCTCCTGTTCCTTCTTATGAGCACTGGTCCTGTGGTGTTATCAGTACAGCAGCCAACAATGCTATTGCTCAGTATATCCTTCCTTCCACACTCTCATGGTCCCACTCCACCCGAACACTACTACTTTAGCACAGTACTCACAAAGATAGAAAGTGTTTGTCCCCAGCACTCAGACATCTATTTATAAACTTGTAATTTTTCCAAGCCTTCCTACTTCTTTGGTGATAATATTCCAAATACATCTGTTCTTTCTTGATGGAATGTGATTTGGTAAAATTTAAGCAACATGAAATAACCTTGACTAAAGACTAAATAAATTTATTGTTTTCCAAAATGCACTGTTTCATTAGTTTTAAGCTATTTAAATATCTGAAGTCTTCTTGTGCTTTTATTTCAGGCTGATTAGCTCTAGCCATGAATGTTATTTTTAGTAAAAGAAGAATCAATAAACTAAGAGATGGGCAAGCTAGATTAGCGATTAGAGTTTTCCCTCAAGAATATTGTCTTATAATCCTAAAATAAATTAATGGATAAAGAAATGTTTTTCATGGTAGAGTACTGAAGGAGATATGAGCTATACTGAAGATTTTGAATATATCTAAAGGTTCAATGTAACTGATAAAAAACAGACTTATGTCTTAGTAAATAACTTTTAACTTTATTTCAAGGTCAGTTCAAATACCACTTTCTTTTTTAAAAAGGCCTATCTTCTCTATCATTGATCTTAGTCTACTTGGAAAAGTTACAAAGCATTGTCTTTCTCCTGAGATGTTTGTTATGTATCTTTCACAAGAAACCACAACTAGGTGTGTATGTGTATGTGTGTGTGTGTGTGTGTGTGTGTGTGTGTGTGTGTGTGTGTATGTGTGTGTGAGAGAGAGAGAGAGAGAGACAGAGACAGAGACAGAGACAGGAAGACAGAGAGAGACAGAGAATGTATATGTGTGTATGCTTGCATATTTGTACTTACCAATATGTATGAGTCATAGAATATAGAAAATAAATTATACATCTCTCTTTCAGAAAATCATCAAAGTGGACTATGTATATAACTGATACCCAAGAAGGTATCCCTGTGTACCTATTTCTAGTCTGGAATCTTTAGTCTCTGGGAATAAAAGTGTGTATTGCCACACCTGACATGATGGTTTAATCTTAATTGTCAACTTGACTCAATCAATCACCCAGAAAACATCTTTGGGTGTGTCTTTAAAGGAATCCCTGGAAAGTTTTAACTGAGTAGGGAAGGCCAAACATAAGTATGAGTAACATCATCCCAAGGACAGGAATACCAGACTACTGAATAGAAAAAGATGGAAAGAAAGCTGGGCACCAGGATCTCGCCCTCTCCCTACTTCCTTCATCTTTGTCTCTCTCCCTCCACTACTTGAATCTCTCTGTCTATCTCTCTTCGTGTGCCTCTCTTTCTTCCTCCCTCCTTCCCCGTCTCTCTCCCTCTCTGTGTGTCCCTGTCTTTGTCTCTATGTCTCTCTGTGTCTTTCACTCACTCCTTCCTCTCCCCACTCCCCACTTCTTGACTGAGAATGAAATGTGAGCAGTTGCCCCACACTTCTCCATCAAGCTGTGAGCTACAACATGAACTCTTCTTTCCCTAAGGTGACCTCATCAAATATTTAGGCACCTCAACAAGTAAAACACAACAAATAAAACACCATTCCCAAAAATGTGGCATGCTATATAAGATATAGGCACATATGACTAAAATGTTGTATATCATCTTAAATGAATGGACAGGTAGTATCTTAAATCTCTATTAACAAATACCATGGAGTTGTTCTGTGCATTGCTTAGTTCAATCCTTAATCAAGCACCTGACACACAGAAATCACTCAGTAGGTGGTCATTATCACTATGGCCTGTGGCTTGCCTTCCCCTAATCTCCATACAGATTTGAAGAATCATGTGCCACTCAAAAGAGAAGCTTAGAAAATAATGTTTAATATAAAGGAATTGAATGGGCAGTACAGATAGGACACAAACCCCTGGGCTTGGTTTTAGAATAAGTGATTGATCAAATTCACCTGAAGCAAACTGTGGGAGACATTCTGCTTTGTTGGTAAAATCTCATTATGAATGCACAGACAGTAATCATGGTGAAATATTGCAGGGAATAGGGGCCATAAGGAACACATTGCCAGGAATAAAGGAAATGAGAAAGAAATATTCTGACCACATAAAATGTAGGAGACATTTTATGTTTTAGAAGATGCAAAGTACAAACCCATGTCTTGATTCTCTTGATCACTCTGGAAACCATGGTGTACTGCTACAGGTATTTTGGTTTTGCTCTTTGGTGATATAAAAAGATAATAATGCTGACAGATAAAGTATATAATATCATGCTATATCTCTACATAAAGACTATATAGTATATAAGTATTACATACTATAGACTACATAAAGGAGATAAGGGGAAATGATTACTGGATTGCATATGTGACTAAACTTCCAATTCTCCCTGGCTTAGGCCGAAGCATCTAGAAAGAAAGGTATGCTACACCAGACAGGGCCATCTCCAAAGCTGCTGACAGAGTGGGTGCTAACCCAGCCCCTGGATCAACATTTCTTATTGTAACTATGGTGAGATCATTGAGGAAAACAAACCAGAACAGCTTGATTGGGGAGTTTTACAAACTCTTTCTGACCAACAAGCACATTTATAAGAATGAAAGCAATAGGAATGTTTCCATGGTGGTAAAGTTTCTCTCAAAAGAAATCCACCAGGGATGGAGAATAAGAATTCATATTCCTTGTACAGAGGAGCCTATTTCTGTTCCCACCATCCAGGTCTAAAGCTCACAACTGACATAACTCCAACTCCAGGACATCCAATGCCTCTGGCTTCTTAGGCACCTGCACTCGTGTCACATACTCATAAATACGGACAGACAGACATATAATTTAAAAAAAAATTAATCCATCAATGATGTCCCCTTTTGGAATAGGAGTATTTTATTCCTTATTGTCATATTTTATTGTCTTTATTTATTTGGATGAATCAGACATTAAAATTCCAAATTAGATCACCGTTATGCATGGAATATTATCTTCTAATGCTTCTGCACTAAATAAGACACAGAGGCAATTTTAAAATTTTACTTTCCCTTGTATTCTGTGCATTCTTTAATTTATCTGACACTTCTCCTGACACCTGGGGAGACAAGAGATTTTATTTTATAACCTAAAATGCCTCATTACTTCCACACTCTGAAACAGGGCCAAAATAAACTTGTGAAGGAGACCCAGTGAGTGACTTGGCTGGGGCCAGGCAATTATGGATACTCACAGAACTCAGTACAGAATGAATTCCCAGCAGAAGAAGGTGAGGCAGGTAATGGTATATCAGTCCTCTAGGTTTCAAACTTGTGACACATCAGTGAATTTTCAAATATACAACACCATGACAAAAGAAGACAACATGCCCAAATAACAATGTGTGTGACTTATCCTTCATTCTAGTGACTGCTCCATTGTAGATACATAAAGGAATGTTTAGGTGAGAACTACTCCTAACAATACAAACAGGCAAAGATATTCACCTGGATGTCAGATATTCCTTGAAAAATGCACTACACATGAAACCTGTGCTTTGTTCCCATTAGGATGGATAGCCTGGAAAGGCACATCACATGGCCATAAAGCAAATGCCAGAAACAGAAACCCTACACAGTCAGAGGAGAGAGAAATCTAATGTGCTCATTCATTCATCGTTAAGTGCAGCTCTCAGAACACATTCCATTGACTCAGCTTCAGAAAGGAGAACAGGATGCTGGGCCTCCTGGGGCTCACACTTTAAGCCCTCTACCAAGTCTGTCTTGTAACTGGCTCGTCTTATTCCAGAAATGTTGCCATCTTCCATTCTAAGGTCAACTTGGTCAGACTGCTGGAGCAGAAAAACGCATGAGGACCGCAGGCACAAAAGCAAAAGATTAAGAACCAGGCACCAGGAAGAGAAAACAGGGTCAAAGGTGGTGTTGAGCCTGGGAGGCCATTAGTACAGTTAAGAGTGAAATGCCTCTCTGGCTGTTGGAACCTCCTGGTCATCTCTGTACTCTGGGCCATGCAATGCTCTTTCCATTCACTGGGGACTCATGTTTTTGAGAGGCACTAAGTCATTAACTTCCTTATAACACATCTTCACGGGTTGCTTTGAGCTAAAGAAGGGTAAATTTGGAGCCAAGTAGATAGAGGCAGAGAAAGAAATAGACTGCTATGTACTTCAAGATGATGAGCAGAGAAGGTTCTGTGTGGTTGAGTGTGTGTGTGTGTGTGTGTGTGTGTGTGTGTGTGTGTGTGTGTGTATTCAGGGACATGTATACAATGTGTGTGTATATGGTGCAGTGAGAGGTAAATATGTATGGATGTATGTGTCTGTGTGTTGGTGTAGTGTGTGTTGGTACAGTGATGGGGTACAGTGTATGTTACTGCAGTGTGTATATGTGTGTTAGTCTGTGTGTGCTGGCACATTGGAGGGTGCAGTGATGGTGAGGGATGGTGTGTGTGTGTTCTTACAGTGCGTGTGTTGGTGAAGTGTATGTGAAGGAGAGAGAGAGAGCAAGAGAGAGAGAGTGTGTGTGTTGGGGAATATTTATACAGTCTGTAGGGTAGACTCTATTTTGCCAACCAGCCACTTACCAGACAAGTAAATTCTAGAGTATTTCTTCTCTCTGACTCAACAGGCCAAACAGCTCCAAGATTCCAAGAGAATCGCATATGGAGATCAGGGGCTACAAAACAAAAGCCTACGGAATGTATAACTCAGTTTTTATAAGAGATTTCCTTTTTAAAATATGTTTATTATTATGCAACTGAATTGATTCTAGTGACTCTGAACGTGTTCTAATTTTTTAAACATTATATAGCCATTTGGGGTGCTAAGTCTAAGATAGAAAGATATTTCATTATATAGTTTTGCTCATACCTAATTATCAACTATTGCAAACTTTAATCATATATGGATTCAGAATTACAAGTAATTTAACGGAAGTAGACACACTAGATGTGAAAATAAAATAGCTGAATTAGAATCTAAGCAGGTCATAACAGTCCTCTGTATCAGGGTCCAATAAAATAGTATCAATTATATACAATGATCATACAGGTCTCATAGGCAGCTATATATGATTAAAAACACATCCCTTGTATTTTCATGTTTGCACCATGACTTTGTACACATTATGAAGCACTGAGCAAGTTAGTTAACTTCCCCATGTATCAGTGCACTCATCCGAAGAGTAAAGGTAATTTTGTACCTGTCTCAAAAGACTGATGTTTCTTCACATTTAAGATATGATACATAAAGCATTAAGCATCATTACCAATTAGAGCCTGCAAAACAAAGTGGAACTGAAAATGAAATGTATTGTCTATTGAATAAGATAGGGGTTGAATTTGAAGAGATATTCTTTACCAAAAAAAAAAAGTGTGTGTGTGCGCACACGCATGCATGCTGTATGTTCATGTCTGTGAGTACACATGTATATATGCCACAGAACACATATGTCCGTCAAAGGACACTGTCTGGCATTAGTTCTTGCCTTTGACTATGTTTGAAGCAGTCTTTTGTACAAATTTATGGCCTGAAAGCTTCCAGGGAAATTCCAGTTTCTATTCCTATCTTCCAGGAAGACAATGGGTTACCGATGTAGCATGCAGCTATATTCATTTTAGAGACATTTGAAATTAATTCTTCTTGATTATAAAGAGGCAATTCCTATGTCCAGAGAGCCGTCTCCCCAGCTCATAGAAAATCTAGTCAGTACGGTAACTTTCTAATGAAGTCACAGTTGTGACTAACTTGTTATGATGTCAGAGACTATGATAGAATTGCTTGTTTTTTTTTTTTTTTCTGAGATTATGAACATGACCCAGCAAATTTGGCCTGCAGTAGGCATTTTATGTAAAGTTTAGTTTTAATCCTCAGAATTGTCTGAGTATGTACTATCAATGTATTTAGACAAAGACTTTTAAATGTAGGTCATAATAAATGGATCCAGTAAAATTTGAATTCAAATTTGACAGTCTGGATAGAAATTGAAAAAAATATGTATGCTTATTAGAGGAGAGAAAATAGAACAACCAGGAAACATGAAATTGGGGCATATTCAAGAAACCTGGGAATAGGGAATGGTAAATGGCTCAGCAGGTACAAGCATTTGCAGCAAAAACCTGAGGACCTGAGTTTGGTCTCTGAAGCTTGTGACAAAAAGTCCAACATGGTAGCATGTATCTGTCACTCCAGCATTCCTATTTAGAGTAGAGGCAGAGACAGGAAAATTGTCCAAAAGTCTGTGGAGATAACAGAAGCCTGGGGTATCCAGCACTACAAAAATAGCAAGAGAGAATCTGCCTCAAAAGGAAGAAAAGAACTAACTCCCTAATGGCCTCTTATGAGCTCTACACACATGCTTGGCGCACATACATGCACACACAAAAACACACACAAACACAGAAAGAGAGAGAGTGTTAATAATGAAAATTACAAAATTTATAACATAATTATAACTCAACTTATTTCAAAACTTGATAGAATAGCTCACTTCAGTAATACTAGAAATAAAGCAACTGAGACAGGAAGTTGGGGATGCATAGTGAATTCTAAGATAGCTCAGGCTACCCAAGGAGACCTTGACTTAAACAAAAGCAAAACCAAACCAATCCAAACAAACAAACAAAAACAAAAACTCTCCATACAGCTGATCTAATATGAAGCCACTTTTGCCCCGAGATGAGAAATACAAGCCATGTGTAGACTTCAGGTCAGAAGACAACCAAGTATTCAATAATGATGCAATGCCATTTTAAGCATTAGATTCTAATCTTTGTTTTGTATGCTGTTATCAGAATGTAAGTTTCGTCATTGAATTTAAATTTTGAAGGTACTGTTAAAACAATATGATAATTCCAGGTAGACATCTCAAGGCAGATCTGAGCTACACAGAAAAGATGACCCAATGAAGAAAATGCAGGAAGTATTAAATTTGGGCATCTGGTTCAAATTAATTTCAGAAGCTAGAGAATAGCATCAATTACCTTCTACACTGGACTTAACTTTATTAGTGTGGAATGCAGAAAGAGCAATTATTGTTTACTTCAGTGGACTTAGATAACCTCAGCCCCAGAGCATCTCAAATCTACCCAGGCACAGCTACCATTATTCAGAAAACCTGGCTCAGAACTCCAAAGTATGGGAACTGTTTATGCACTTGGTTCAGCACAAGAGATCAAGGCATTGAAGACCTGCACTGCTAATCAAGGGTCTCTGAGCCATTATGAGACGAGCGCTCATTCGCAACTTTGCAAAGTGAATGTGTGAGATCACAGGATATAAGCTAGAAGATACACTGGCATGCCTATGCTCCCAACTCATGGTGTTCAGCAAATTACTTCCTATGCCTCACTTTCCCTATCTTCAGAAAGGACTGCTGTGAGTGTTCATGAGAGAGAGCATATACTGCTCAACACAGTGTGTGCATCATGATTAGACCTCCGTGACTACTAACTGAGGATGCTAAGCCACTTGTCATTTTCTGATGACATCCTCATTTCCTATTATCCTTTTTTCTTGTTTTCTCACCTTTTTTATTTTTAAGCCTGATCACTAAGAAAAGAGCAAATTCCATTGGCGAATGTGCTATATAATTTAGTCTCCTTTTTGTGTTGTTTAAACTGACATGCAGTATGCAGAAGTATTCAGTTGGTCCTTGGTGAATTAAAGAGGCATCGGTATTACAAGCATTAGCATTCATTATGTGTTTCTTCTGTGGGACCTGTGCTAAGGGTTTTGCATGCTTGAACTCCTTTAATCTTCACACACAGTCCTGAAATGTAAGTACTCTATGAATGAAATACATTTTTGATGAATTACAAGAATACCTTTGTCATTGCCATAGCAACAGAGGTCTGAAAATATAAGTCCAATTTTAGAAACCATAATCACAGTTGTGTCTCTTTTTTCTGGCTCAGTTTTAACATACTGTTCAAGGCATTTATATATCACATAAATAAAGACATATAAATGCTAATTATATTTATTGACTCCCCAAATTGAAAGCAGACATTCCAGAATAAAGACCCTCAAAAATGCTGATCATTTTGTAAATAGAGATGCACACACAGACCCAGGAAGTTCTGGGTACTGTTTTAAAGACATGTAGCACATAATAAGAATGCTTAGGTGAATTTTGGGAGTTTGGTTTCATTTTCACTGCTAAATGCTTTAATTTATGTTCTAATGAAACAAACATGATTTAGCAGGGAGAGTACAATTTTTGCATGAATGTTCAGTATAAATTTTGGTCTTAAAAGACACTATCTTAGGTGAATATCCTATACATCCGTGGGTACAGCCCAAGCTCTCTAGGACCTATATGGGTCAAAAACATCTCTAAAACATGTTTAAAAGATGTACTAAAGGAAATGCTAGGCAGTGCTGCTTAACCAAACAATGTCAAAAGAGAAGATTTGGTTTAGTGGCTAATGTACTAAACCCACAGGCACAATGCAATTTGACAAAATTATTCTTATCAATTGGTGTTCTAATCTCCATGTTCCATTTTCCTCCATGCATGGATTTCATAATATCTTTGCATCTTTGAAAATCACATGAGCATGGCATTAGCCAAAGAGAGTCATTACCTTCACAGCAGCAAAGAATAACACTTAAGAAGGGACCCAGATTAAATCCTATATTTACCAAAGACTATTTTGTTCAGAATTTTCTTTAAAATGCCACTGAATATGTTAATATATGGTTTTAAAGAAGAAAATCTTTTACTAGTGTAAGATTTCTCATTATTTTGTCATGTCTTAAGTGCTTGTCTTTTTTGGGCAACCAGACTGACCTTTACATTCACTGCATATCTATTGTTCCTCCTCCTCAAGAAAATAGTTGAAGAAAGATAAAAAGAAGGCCCTTAAAGTGCTAAACACAGCTGACAAAATGGTTATGCCAAGGATTGTAATAATGACAGTAATACTGACTGCATTTTCAACTTGCATATTTTTATTAAACTTTCCAGTTATACTGGTGACCATTTTTCAGGAACAATCCACCCTATACTCCTAACATAACCTTTTTATTCTTGCATGCATTTATGCATAAATGCTCATTACACAGATCAGTAATATTAACCAAAGATTGGTAGAGATATCTCAAATTTAGTGTTCAGGTTCATATGTAAAGCCCCTATTTATAAATATAATGGTACAAAAATGCTTTTAAAATTAAACGATTGCTAAATAATAATATCTCAAATACTTCATCTACATCTTCAGTTTATGGTGTCATTAGCAATAGGACTATATACATATAAACTTCACCCATGTCAATATTAGCATGACTTTATTAAATGCAGTAAATCACACACACACACACACACACACACACACACACACACACACACACACCGTGATAAAGGAGGGGTACATGGAATGAAAGAGTTTGGTGGAGGGTGAGATCAAAGAGGATAGTGCAGGACTGTGAACAAAATTTTATATATATATATATATATATATATATATATATATATATTATAATATATATCTATATATGGCATTGTGAAAAGTTAGTTTTTTTAAAGAATCACAACCTTAGTATTTTGAAAATAAATAGTACTCCAACATCAGGACTAAGAAGCCCAAATCTGAGTTGTTGGTCTGCATTTTTCAAAAAAAAAAAAAATCTCCCAAAATATAAGAGGCTATTTATTTTGCTTGTGGTTGCCTTCCAGAAGTAGATTGTTAGTCCTATTGTTAATGACACTATGGGCTAAAGATGAAGAACCTGGAAAATCTGAGCCCAAGAGAGCAAATATAGCCAAACAATCCTGAACACCACGCAGCCTGCTAAAGACATCACATTTTCTGCTATCAACTTATACTACAGAGCAATAATAACAAAAAATTACCTGATACTGGTACAAAGACAGTGCCAGACATGTTGATTGATGAAAAAAAGAATAGAGGCTATAGGCATGAGTCAACAGAACTACAGACACCTGATTTTGGACAAAAATCCCAAGACGTATCCTGGAGAAAAGGTAGCACTTTCAAAGAGAAGTGTTGAGAAAGATGGAAATGAACATGTTAAAGGCTGAGATTGGAGCCTGTCTCTCACCCTGAACTAAACTCAGCTCGAGGTGGGTCAAGGACCTCCACATAAGATCCAATACTCCATATTTATTAGAGGGAACAAAAGTACGTTTAAACACGAAGGCATAAATAAACATTTTGAAAAATGGGACTCTAATAGCATATAAGATCAAGAATCAAGAGATGAATCTTCACAAACTAAAATGCTTCTGTGTATCAAACGAAACCCAAACTGGTGAAGATGTACCCCACAGAGCAGGAGAAAATCTTTATGGCTATATTTCCAACAGAAAATTAGTGACAATAATACACAGGGAACTGAAAACACTAAAAATGAAGAAAAACCAACTATTCAACAAAGACATGAACTGTACGACTAAACAGGGAGTGTTCTCAAAGAAGAAATAAAAGAGACTAATTAAAACTTTTTTTTTTTTTGAAGTAAGCAGCATCCTTGTCCAACGGGGAATCCCACAAAAGCCAGAAGAAGAATTGTCAAAAACACAAGTGACAACAAATGCTGGCATTGTTGTTGGCCAAGGAAGTACCCTTGCACACTGCTGAGGGAATGGGAACTAGCTCTGTAGCCACCTTACAAGCTACTTCTAAGGTCCTCAAAAAAGCTAAAAATAAAACACCATATCCCCAATTGGGCATACCCAAAGGAATCTACATCCAACTGCAGAGATGCTTGTTCATTGCTGCCCCAGTCACAATAGCTATGAAACAGATACAACCTAGATGCTCATCAACTGACCCTTTTTAATCACCACAAGGCCATCAGTTGGGGCCCTGGGTCAGAAAGGCTACTTCCAGGAGAGAAGATCTCTGTGTGTTGCCCACAGCGGTAGATTTCCCTGAAGACAACTTCTTCAGACAATACTATGGGTTTTCCCAGCACTAAGCTTTCAGGGTAAGGAACCATAAAATACAGCAATAGCTTCATCTTAAGTCCAACAGGCCAGTACTCCTAGCAGTTTCGAATGTATATCTCAGTCACGAGTCTGTAGGCCAGTTGATAGTGATGTCTACCAGCCACTTTGCAGTAATTCTGCAATTCAGCCAGAAGAGCTCCTGACCCCTGCTTCAGTTCTTAAAAAGTTATTGAACTCACTCTGGTTTTCTGTCCACAGTGTCCATGAGATACTAAAAGACTCCTGCTTTTGCATAATCAGGCCTGGAGTGTCCCTGGCCTCCCTTATGCTGCTTTGTCTTACAGAAGACACAGAGCCAGTCTAGGCTGCACACAGTCCAGGACTTCCTCTGGTCAGTGCTGTTCCCTTCCAGAGTGCTCTACGGTCTATTTCACAGGTCAGAAGAGAACATTTTCCTGGCTCTTTATCTGTAACACAAATGGAGTAGGTCCATAAATAAAGACTCAAAATCCACCATCCAAAGTAGAAACTCTTGGCATCTGCTATTGCCTAATGTTCACTTACAAAAAGAAAAAAGAAAAAAACAAAACAAAACAAAACAAAACAAAAAAAAACCCCAAAAATCAAAAACCACAATTAGAAAGACTGGAAGGAAGAGGAATTCTATCCCCCAAAACCCAAATGGTCAATTACTAGCCATAGTGATTGCAGACATTTATTGTTTTTTTTCCCTGAGAACTAAAATTAAAACTGTTATTATTCCCACCACTTAATGGTTTAAGTTCAACAAATGCTTGTAGATCTTTCAACACACAAAAAAAGCTTTTTCTTAATAGGAACTCATTCAAAATATAGGATAGTAATTAAAGAAAACTGCTGGTGTTTATTGCCTGATATTCTGACTATTAAAATGAGCTATGTATGAAAAATGTATATCGTAAATGGCAATTATGTTTGGATTGGGAATAATCTATATTAAACTAAATATAGATGATTTATCTTTCCTGCAATAGCACTTTTAATCTTGGATATTTGATATGATTCATAACACAGAGATAAATGGTATAACCAAGGATGTCATAAAAATATATCTAGTTTCTACTTTATTTTGGATTAAAAAAATGACAAAAATTAGAGCATTTCTTTTCCTTGCTGAAATCATTTGAAGAAAACCACTTCCCTTAAAGGTGCTTGTTGAAGTGCAGATACCATTTGCTGCAAAAGCACATCTGTTCAAACTTGCTGCAGAATCTATTGTGACTTTTCATTTGCTTTTAAGGTATACAGTTTGTGGTTTAATGGTAACTAAAATGATAGAACATTACATTAGCTACAGACTTTGTTTAGAAAAACAACTGACAAATCCAAAATGATTTTACACTGATGTGGTTGCTAGGTGGCCTCAAGTATTTTATTGCTTATTTTTACCACATCTGCTTCCAAAATTTATCTGAAGTAGCTGATATAAGACACAAATAAAATAGGAACAAAGACCATTAGAAGAAGACTAAAAGATTGGGGTGAAGCAGTTGATCTTTGCAGACTCCTCCAGTAAGACTGCCATTCTAAATCATGTGATCTCCCTGACCCACACTTGCCTGAGCAAGGCAGCTTTATGGAGGAGAAAGATGCTGGGGTAGAAATGGCAGGTCTTCAGGTCACTCCATAGCCTTGCTATCAATTTTTTCTATCATCAGCATGAAGCAATAGATGGGAAGGGAAGGAAGGAAAGAAAAAATGCAGGAAGAACAGGCTGGCTGAACTCACGACCACTTGCATTGTTCATGTGCTGTGTGTGATTGTGAGGCTCTGCAGCTACCAATGGGCATCTATGTTCTTGCCTCAGAAAATACTCATCTATGCTGAGAGAGGAGGTGATGCAGTGTCCTGAACAAAGATGTCATTTCAGAGAAATAGACTTTCATGTGACAAGTCCCACTCAGGGCCACAGAAAAGTGAGAGATGCAAGGAAATGGTAGCCAAAGAGCAAAGCATCAGAAACACTGTCCTTAAGAGATCTCAGGCATTGATGGATCTGTAATGCTCCAGTGTGGCCCCACCTCTGCCCTTTTCTTCCACATGGCCTTTCCTGTCTTCTCTGTTCTGTTTCCTTTATGGTCTGTCCAAGGGGAAAACATAGGTGTGCCAATATGAAACCAATTTCAAAATCACCACATACGGGAATCCTCACAGGTTGCCTGTAAGAGTCAAGACTGATCATCTTCCAATGTAATAGATAGAGAAAAATAAACAATAATGCCAGAAAAAAGAGGAATGCTTGCATCCTAAGAGGAAGGTCAATAGGAATGATCAGAAACAAAGACAAAAACCCCACAGCACCCTGGAATCATGCCTGAAGGACTGACAAAGGCATTTCATCACCAAGACAGCGAGAACAGGAAGATGATGGAAAGAAAGATAAAGAAAGAGATATAGTATAACAATAGACAGATGAGCCCATGTAAAGCTTGGCAACTGATGCCTGTTTTAGTACAGGGAGCAAGAATGTCTTTGGACCAAACTATGCACAGTTGGAAATAATGGAGAGAATGAAATGTCCTTTACCCACTGACCAAGTGACCTTTTCCAAGATAGGCTCAAATATTGCATGCAATGCTTGGTGGGGAAAAGCTCAGTCTGTAGAGTGACAACACGCATTATGGTCCTTGCTCAAATGTGTCATTCTCTGTATGACCATTGACCTCTCTCTCCAGTGTCTTCTAGACACATATATCCAAACCACAGCTTTTAATCGATCACTCTCTGCTGTCCTTTCCCGTTTTTACATATGCCCTCTGCACTATGAACTCCTTGTTGGACACTAGGTGATACTTGCTTGTTTGTGACTCATTATGCTGCAATCGGGTGCTTGGTCCTGTGGAGGTTTGTTGCTACAGCCACAGGGGATGCTAAAGGGGTGAGACAGGAGTGGGTGTGTGGGGACGGGGGGGGGAGTACCTTCTTAGAGGCAAAGGGAAACAAAATAATGTTGAGTCCATTTTTAACTAGTATTAGTATCATCATTACTATCCTTGTGTGCGAGCTACATGCCTTGTGTATTCAAGTGGATGTGTGCTAAGGCAGAAGTGTGGAGAAAGTAGGACAACTGGAGGGAGTCTGTTCTCTTTGTCCTCGCTAGGATCTAAGGATTGAACTTAGGTTGTCAGGCTTGACCACTAAATGCTTTTACCTACTGAAGCAGCTTTTTGGCAATTGGTTCTTTTTCTTTTTAACTTTTTTTATTATTATTTTCTTTATTTACAATTCAAATGCTATCCCGAAAGTTCCCTATACCCCCTCGACCCTGCTCCCCTACCCCCCCCTCCCACTACTTGGCCCAGGCCTTCCCTTGTGCTGGGTCATATAAAGTTTGCAAGACCAAGGGGCCTCTCTTCCCAGTGATGGCCGATTAGGCCATCTTCTGCTACATATGCAGCTAGAGACATAAGCTCAGGGGGTACTGGTTAGTTCATATTGTTGTTCCACCTACAGGGTTGCAGCCCCCTTCAGTTCCTTGGGTACTTTCTCTAGCTCCTCCATTGGGGACTTAATAGAGATCATCATAGTCTCTTAGAATACGGTACCCAGGAAGGGAGATGTAAAAAGGTGAGTGCACTGGTTAGAATCTGTAGTAGAATATAGTGGGTTCTGTGTACAGAATAAAGGGAAGTGAGGGATTTGGAATTTCATGAAGATTTGAAGTTAAAGTCATGGCAGGGATGGAGTGCTGCTCACTGGAGCAGAGAAGGCAAAATATTGTCATTCTCTTTGCTCCTTCACATCTTGTTACTTATTCTGTGTTTTCCATTGTCTGCACTAAACGTGTGCCATAGATGAGGTGACTCAGTGAAGATGTCAAGCGTGCAGCTGAAAATGATCTGAAGCTCAGAAGAGAAGTCTAGCCTACAAACATAAACAATTAGTCATCTTCATAAGGACTCTTCAGAGCTATGCATTTGGATGAGTTTCCCTGGGAAGGCAGAGCTGTCAGAGAGGAAAAGGGGGGTCATGAACCTCTCTCTGACATTCAGTTTGAAAAGACAAGAAAGAACAATAAAAGCAAAGTGGGAGAAGAATCCAGTGAAGCAGAAGAAAAATCCGCAAATAATGAGGGGTCTTAAGAATAAATGTATGGTCAGCTGTCACAGAAGCCCCTCAATGTCAAATAAACTAACTGGAAATAACTGACAAAGTGAACATTGAATTCAACAATAGGAAACACATTTTTATAAGAATATTTTTCCAAGGTGTTGTGAGACAGAGGCCTGATCAAGATCATGTTAAACTGTACATGTGACTGAGAACAAAGTATGATACATTTGTATGTCTATCATCTATCTATCATCTATCTATATCTGTCTATCATCTATCCGTCACCTATCATCTATCTAGCTTCTGTCATTTTTCTATCATCTATCACCTATCATCAATTATGCAATCGCTAATAACAAATGCCATATCCTAGCTAAGGGACAAACAAAGCACATCACAGCACCTTATGACCTGAGCGACCTAAGTTCTAGTCAGAGACTCCTTAGCTATATGTTTCTTGAAGTTTTCCCTCTACCTTATCCTCCTAAATTGTTTCAGAGTTTCCGACCAGAATATTAGGGTCTTCAATCCATTTGGAATTGATCTTTGTGTAAATGGAGAGATGAGTATATGTTCATGCTTGTACATGTAGCTATCCATGTTTCCAAGCATCCTTTGTTGAAGAAGCTGTCTTTCCTCCTGTGTGTTTTTGGTGCTTTGTTAAAACTCACGGGTCTATAGCTATGTGAGCATACAGCTGTGTCCTCTTTTCTATCCCTTTGGTCTGCATGTCTGGTTTTGTGCCGTTGCCATACCGTTTCAATTACTCTGATTCTGAGATGTGAATTATTCTTCTTTTATCTTTTTAAAAAATAGTATGCAGTCTGGAAAAGTGTTTTCATAGCTACCAAAGTGAAGAGCTGCAGGTCGTTTTCCTTTGTGAGTTCATTCCAATACTTTATTCTTATTTCTCAGGGTTTCCTGCTCTATCTGGGATCTTTTGTGTTCCCATGTTAAGTTTATGATTGTTTTCTCCATTTTGAAAAGAATTACATTGAATCTACATATTGTTTTGGGTGCAATAACCATGTTCATGTTGATTCTTCCAACCCTTCCAACCCTTACCCTTCCAAGCCATGATCTTTCCATCTTATGATGTCTTTATTTTGGAATCTTTATGGTCTATTGCTGTGGATTTATAACTAGAAATGGTCTTTTCCCCAAAGAAGTCCTGTGATCATACAGGGCTTCATTTGGCAATCTACTGGGACAGAGCAAAAGGGATAATCAAGATGTTTTTTTACAACAAGCCTGTTCTTGATATGTGCTATGAACCCACTAATCCTGATCCATAATATATTCATAACATTGGTTAGATTTCCACAAAGTTTCTGCAAAGACAAACCACAATCAAAGCACAGAACAGTATTATCATATATTTTTCATCGCTCTATCCCTGCCTGCACTAGTATCCATCCATCAGTCTAACTGTCCATCCCATTCTTTAAGGATGCCTCAGGAGAGATATTCAATCAGGAGGCTAATAGAGTATAATGATATCTAGTTCCTTATTAGGCAAGTGTTGCTCAAAGGAGCTGATACATGCCCAAGTAGTGATGTCTGATAAGGACTAACCATGGCAGAAAAGACTAGGTTTTAGAACAGTAATATAAAAGGATGCAAGCTGTGAGAAGGAGAAGGACCTGTCTGGGACAGAGAAGAGGGATCTCCAATGGAGCAAAGGAATGAGAGGCAGAAGCATGGCCATGAGAGGAGCCAGGAAGTAAACAGTTCCTCTCCAAGATCCAATCCATGGACCAGGCAGATGAACAGCAAGAATCCACTGCAGAGTTTAGTCAAGCAAATTCAAATCAAGCTGCGGGAAGCAAGGAGTGAAAGTATCCCCGATTGTGGTTCCTTATTGAAAAGAAATGCCATTCCAAGCCTTCAAGCTATGACTCTGCAGCAGTTCTACACACCAGGTGTACCCAGTATGGTGGGCTTCTTGCTTTATGATGATGGGATGAAAGTGGGGAGGAAGGGATGGGACACAGGTTCCCAGCAGTATGGCAGCCCTGCAGGGGAACTGACCTGCCTTCTTTTGATACATTATAAGCTATTCTTCTCTTAAAACAGCACAAAGAACAAAAGATGAAAGAGTATATGAAGTGCCACATCAGGAGCTCTTTATGGTTTTCCTCTAAGAAAAGATGTGAAGCTTGAAAGAAGGACAAAAGCCATGACAAACAGGGTATGGAACTAAGAGGGGAAAAAAATCAAACCTTTTAATAAGCTTTAAGTAAAATTATCTCTGAATAATTATTACTCTTTATAAAAGTTCCACTTTGCTGGTTTGGGAAAGAAAATGTGATCAGGTCTATGCCCAGGGACCATGGTCAGATTATCTTGTCCTTACAAAGTTTACCCCTTGTAACTCTACAACACAGAAAGTAAGATGTCCCTTATAGAAACAAATTCTGATAGGAACTAGAGAGACAGACAACCATAGACCATGGTCTTCTGACCTATAACCTATCTGAGAGAGACACTCTGCTGTGGCAATTAGGAGTCCTGGCTCTGGAAACAGTTTTGTTGTTGTTGTTGTTGTTGTTGTTTTGTTTTGTTTTGTTTTCCCACACAGCTCTGAACAATCGTCTCTCTGTAGAAGACAGAATGTACTTCACAGTAGGACACCTGAAGTAAACAATTTGAACTTGACAAATGAAACCCACCTAATTCAAGGACATTTACTTGTATCATTCCTGCTTTCTGATTGTATTGGTTGTTTTCTCCTCAAACAACCAATACCAGGGAGACCAGTGATGCTGTGAGGATGCGTAAAGGATCAAAAAAGGAGATGGGGGGGGGGGAGGATTTAAAGATGAGCTCCTAGAGACATGTGAGACCACCACATGATAAATCAAAAGTTCAGCTTCTGTGTTATCTTCACACTGTAACCATTTTGGTTCCTTTTTTCATTATTTCTTGGAAAATACCATGGTAGGTATTTTTTTTTTATGACATATCCTTATTCCCACAAACTTACTACCAACATCCCATCTCTTACATAGTCTTCTTTCTAACACAGATCACGCTTGCTGACGGTAATGGTGGTGGTAATAGTGATGGTGTGTGTGTGAGGGGTGCTTATGCATGTATGTGTATCCATGGTTAGGCCAGAGTACAGTGTTGGTGTTATCGTCAGCCTCTTCCTACTTAAGTTTCTATGACAGTCTATCTCTGAACTCACTGATCAACCTTGTTGGTTGACTAGAAAACCTCTGAAATCCTCCCATTTCACCAAGCTACATCCTCACCCCTAGCTTCTCTGAGTCTTTATTTGATGATCTTTAATTAGTTATTTGGAGAAATATCACACTAGATAGAAAATACTTTTCTCCCCTAGAGGTCAACTACAAAGCTCCTCAGACAAACTAGTCAGGACGTAAATTGCTGGAAAGATAATTTTTTAATATAAAAATCATTTATATTTCTTTTCTTATTTGATATTTATTCAGCTTACATTCTGATCTCGGTCCTTCCTATTGATTCTCCCTCCAACACTCCCTCTCTCCATCTCCCTGCCCCTTCACCTCTGAAAGAGTATGACCTCACCCCCCACCCCAAGTATCCCCAACCCTGACACAAATAGTCTATGTGGGGCTAGGCACTTCTTCCACTGATGCCAGACAAGACAGCCGAGTTAGGGGAATGTGTTCCACAGATAGTCAGCAACTTTAGTGATATCCCCCACTCCCATTGTCCGAGACCCACATAAAGCTGCACATCCGCTACATATGTGAAGAGGACCTGACTCCATCCTCTGTATGCTCTTTGGTGGGTCAGTCTCTGAAAGCCCCCAAAGGTCCACGTTAATTGACTGTGTTGGTTTTCCTATGGAGTTGCTAGTCCCTCTGGGACCCTCAATCCTCCCCCCAACTCTTCCATAAGAGTCCCCAAGCTCTCTCCAATGTTTGGCTGTGTGTCTCTGCCTGAGTAACCTGTTGAGTGGAGCATTTCAGAGAACAACCCTGCTAGGCTAATGTCTACAAGCATAACAAAATATCATTAATAGTGTCAGGGTTTGGTGCTTGCCCATGGAATAGGTCTTTGGATACCAGTTATTGCTTGGCCATTCCCACAGTCTCTGCTCAATCCACCATCTCTGTATTTCTTGTAACCGAGATAAATTTTGAATTGAAAGTTTTGTTGGTATGTTGGTGTCCCTATCACTCCACTGGGGTTCTTGCTGGCTACAAGTGGTGGCCTCTATATTCCCACTGCTGCAAGTTTCACCTAAGATCATCCCCACTGGTTCTTGGGAGCCTCCCCTATCCCAAGTTTTTAGCATATACTCAAAACCCTCCCTACCTCCAACCCCCACAAGCATCAGATTCTTCTACTCATTCTCACGATCATCTGATCATCTGGCCATCTTCTCTGTTTCCTCCCACACCTGTTACTGAACACTCCCCCAACCACCCATCCCTTCTCTCACCCAGTTCCCTCCCTCCATCTGCTTCCTACAGCTATTTTATTCATGCCTCTAAGTGGGATTCAAGCCTCCTTACTTGGGCCTTCCTTCTTGTTTAGCTTCTTTGGGTCTGTGAAGTATAGCATAAGTATCCTGTATTTTGTAGCTAATATCCACTTATAAGCATGTATGTTCTTTTGTGTCTGGGTTAACTCACACAAGATGGTATTCTCAAGCACCATCTGGTCGTCTGCAAAATTCACAATGTCTTTGTATTTGATAACTGAATAGTATTCCATTGTGTAGTTGTTCCACATTTTCTTTATCCACTTCTTTAGTTCGGGTACTGAAGGTTGTTTCCAGTTACAAGATATTAATAAAGCTGCGATGAGTATAGTTGAACAAATATCCCTCTGGTAAGGTGAAACATCTTTTCGGTATATGCCCACGAGTGGTAGAACTAGATCTTGAGGTAGAACTAGCCACCGTTTTCTGCGAAACTATCAAATTGATTTCCAAAGTGAATGTACAAGTTTGTACTCCCACCTACAATGGAGGATTGCTCCACATCCTGGCCAAGATGTGCTGTCACTTGAATTTGTTATCTTAGCTGTTCTGAAGGTGTAAGATGGAACCTCAGAGTCATTTTGATTTGCATTTCCTTGATGGCTAAGGACTGTGAACATTTCTTTAAGTGCTCCTTGGCCATTTGAGATTCCTCTGTTGAGAATTCTCAACAGAGAATATGTACTATGCTGTGTACTTCATTTTTTAAATTGGGTTATTGGGTTGTAGGTGTCTAACTTCTTGAGTTCTTTATGCATTTTGGATATTAACCCTCTGTCAAATATGGGGTTTATGAAGATCTTTTTCCAATCTGTAGGCTGCTGCTTGGTTCTATTGATCATGTCCTTTGCCTTACAGAAACTTTTCAGTTCCCTGAGGTCCCATTTATCAATTGTTGATGTTAGAGACTGAGCCATTGGTGTTCTGTTCAGGAATTTGTCTCCTTTACGAATGAGTTCAAGGCTATTCTCTGATTTCTGTTCTATTAGATTTAGTGTATCTGTTTTTATGTTGAGGCATTTGATCCACTTGAACCTGAGTTTTCTGTAGGGTAATAGATATGGATATATTTTCATTCTTCTAAATCTAGTTAGAGTAGCATCACTTGTTGAAGATGTTTTCTTTTTTCCATTCTGTGTTTTTGACTTCTTTGTCAAAGTCAAGTATCCATAGATATGTGGGTTTATTTCAGGGTCTTCAATTCCATTCCATTGATCAGCACCTCTGTTCCTATACCAGTACTATGCAGTTCTTGTTAATATTGCTTTGTAGTACAGCTTGACGTCAGGGATGGCGATACCTCCAGGCATTCTTTTATTGTTCAGAATTGTTTTAACTATCCTGGTTTTTTGTTTGTTTGTTTGTTTGTTTGTTTTTCCACGTGAAGATGAAAATTACTCTGCCAAGGCCAGTAAAGAATCATGTTGAAATTTTGATGGGAATTGTATTAAATCTATAAATTGCTTTGGGTAAGTTGGCCACTTTCACTATGTTAGTCCCACCAACCCATGAGCATGGCAGATCTTTCCATCTTCTGATATAGTCTTAAATTTCTTTCTTCAGTGACTTGAAGTTCTAGTCATATAGTTTTTTTTTAATTGTTTGGTTAGAGCTCCACCAAGATATTTTATATTATTTGTGGCTATTAGAGTGTTGTTTCCCCAATTTCTTTCTAATCCTATTTATCATTTGGATAAAGGATGGCTACTGATGTTTTGTTTTGATTTGATTTGGTTTGGTTTTCTTTTCTTACTTTCTTTTTTTTTTTTTTTTTTTTAGTTAATTTTTTATCAATCCACTCTACTGAAGGTGTTTATAAACCTTAGGAGTTCTCTGAGAATTTGGGGGGTTGCTTATGTACATGCAAATAATGATACTTTGACTTTGTCCTTTCCAATATGTATCCCCTGATCTCCTTTAGTTAGTTGTCTTGTTATAGCTGGAACTTCAAGTACTATACTGAAGTGATAGGGAGAGTGGCCAACCTTGTCTTGTCCCTGGATTTTATGGAATTGCTTTATGTTTCTCTGTATTCAATTTGATGTTGGCTATTGCCTTGCTGTATATTGCTTTTATTATGTTTAGATATGTGGCTTGGATCCCTGATTTATCCAAGACTTTTAATATGAAAAGGTGTTGGATTTTGTGGAAGGCTTTTTATTATATAATGAGAAGATCATGAGATTTTTTTTTCTTTCAGTTTGTTTATATGGTGGATTACGTTGATGAATCTTCTATTCAGTTCTATAAGTTTCTTGTATGTTTATAGATATCTCATTCTTTAGGATGGGAACATTTTCTTCTATGATTTTGTTGAAAACACTTTATGGTCCTTAGAGCTGAGGTTCTTCACTTTCTTCTAATACTATTATTCTTAGGTTATGCCTTTTCATGGTTTCCCAAATTTCTGGATGTTTTGTGCCAGGAATTTTTTAGATTTAACATTTTCTTTGACTGATATATAAAATTTCTTCTACTGTATCTTTTATGCCTGGGATTTTTCTCTTCCATCTCTTTTAGTCTCTTGGGGCTTCTTACATTTGTTGTTCCTGTTCCTATTCCTATTCCTGTTCATCAGACCTGCAGTTTCAGAAGCATACTGGTTAGACTCTTTTTTGCACCATCTTCCCTGCCTACTGAGGTCTCTGGGACACCCCCAGCTTCCCTGAGCTGCCTGCTATCCCTGGCAGACCTCAATTATCCCACACCTCTCTGCCTACCTTTATCAGACCTGTGAATGCAGTACCATATAGCCCAAGGGTACCTATCAGAGGCCTGGCTCAGCAGATCATTGAGGTTAGCCCCTCCCAATACCTACTACAATGGGAACATCCAGACAATAGAGATATCCAGATGGCTAAGGACACTCAAAAGAAAGAACACAATCAACTATAACCAGGGCAAATGAGACCTTCAGAGCATACCTAGCCAACTAAAGCAATCCTTGGATATCCCAACACAACCAACACAGGAGAAAATGACCTTAAATTCAATCTTAGAATGATGATAGACACTTTTAAAGGCGAAATGAGCAAATCCCTTAAAGAAATACAACCAAATAGTCAGAGGTCTTTAAAGAGAAAACAAATAAACTGCTTAAAGAAATACAGGAAACCACAACTGAGCAGGTGAAGGAAATAAATAAATAAAACTGTTCGAGAACTGGAACTGGAAATAGAATCAATAAAGAAAACACAAACTGACGGTGTACTAGGAATGGAAAACCTGGGGTACAGAAGATAAAGATAATCTTAATAAGTCCTTTCATATTCAGAAGTAGATGGTACACAAAGAATCAGTAACAGACATTTTTCAAAGTTGGCTCACTTTTTAAAAGGACTTGCTACATGAGAAATAAACTTAGCTTATTAGCAAAACATTACTCAAGGGCTAATAATAATCTCCCATCCCAATTGTGTTGAACACCTAGTTATTAGTTTGATATGCCTCCTAGTATCAATATGAACTGAAAATATAGGAGAGACACAGTGAACTACTTTCAGATTTAAAGAAGCCTGTTTATGACATTTATTACTAGATAAAAAGATAAAATTTAATTAATTTTACCATGAAATGGGAGAGCCATCCTCTGACTCCTTTAATTGCTGCTAACATCACTGTCCAAAAAAAAAAAAAAAAAAAAAAAGAGCTAACTAGGATCATGTAGAATAACTCATTCTCAAGATGCCTTTAGGTCTTGTTCAACACAAAATTATTTCCTCACCTTTTTACTGGCCTCGGGTGTGATCTAACTGTATATTATTAACTGGTATGATTATGAAGAAATATGTGCAAACAAAAACTTCTAAACAGATCCTTAAAATATTGACCATTGCTCTAGAATTTAAGGTGATGATAAACACCATTAATGAGGTTGAAAATACCTAACTAGGTCTTCAGTAAGGAGGTACGGAGTTATTTAGGCAACGCTGTTTAATTTCTGAGAATTGCAGCTACTGGTAAATTCTTACTAGAACAGGATTTCCTTGGTTTTCAGAAAACTGCACACATCAAATACACAGCAGCAACCCCAGGCTACAACCAGTTTGATGAGCAGAGGACAATTATAAGGCTGCTTTATTAGTTTTTTTTTTTTTTCTTCACAAAATTTTTCTAATTTCTTTTTACTTTTTCTCTAAAAAGCAAGGGGAGCTTAAAGGTCAGCCAGAGGAAACCGAACATTATTTCTCTTCACAGGCTGGACTTTTCTTTGATTCTATTTCTCTTTTCTTATGTGTTGTTGTTCTTGAAAATGGTCTTAGGGAATCTTTGGGATACCTCATTTAATATCAATGAAAGAAATTCTTCTAGTGTTTCTTGGGAATTTCCCCTTCTGTTATACAATGAGTCACTAAATAGAACATCCTCAGACTCTCAGTCCTGGGCATCCAGAGGACCTCAGACTGACTGGAGTAGCAAGGCTGCCTAATTCATGATTTACATTAGCTCTCCAGAGGAAGTGGTTCTGTTTACCACAACTTGTACATTTTCTTAGTATAATCTGAACTGCAAGAAGACCAAGCTTTGGTACTGTGTTAAATCAAAAGCAAGTCTGTGGCAAAAAAAAGTCACATTTGAAAGAGCAATTTTATCATTCTAGAAGAGTAGTCAACCTTAACTTTTCCACCTTAAAGGCAAACCTCTCTCCCTAAGTGTCAAAGTGTGCTCTTATCAACAAACCTATGCAACAAACCTAGATGGGAAAAGGCTAGTCACAACAAATGTGCTGTCTAGTTTTTAAGCAAGAAAAAATTTTGAATTAATATTTAAAAAATAAAAGAGCAGTAATGGACTCACTGTATTACAGCTATCAGGAATTTCATATAGTCTACAAAAAAGTTACAATACAGATGTTAGCATAGAGATCATTTCCATTTTCTTTGATGAATTGCCTTGACTTGAAATTCTCTTGTTTAGATTATTTTTTAGAATCCAGAGGCATGGACATAGAGTCACTTATCCAGGCCTATTTTCTCCATGAAATTTTAAGTTCTAATTTATGTTAAATTTATTATATTTCCAGATAGCAAATTTTATTTGCGAGGTTAGGGTACTTTTATATAGTCATGACCTGCAGTGTATATGTATGATGGTCAATCAAATCCAAAACAAAACAAGCACTTATTAAAATGACACCTGATCTAAAAATCCCCAATCAAAGAAAACACTGAGTTTTACTTCACATTTGTGCCTAGTCTGTGGAAAGCTCCCAGGGCGAATACTAAAATGTTTTCAAGGACTGATGACTAAGCTTGATGATAAAGTATTTATCCACCATGTTTAAAGCCATGAGATGGATTTCCTGCAGTAGACAAAAGAGAAAAAAAGCTTTACTCACAGCCACTGCCCCAAGAGAAGGGAAGAGAGGAAAGCATGAGTAAGGAATATAGAAAATGGAATGGTACAGGAAAGCACAGCCCATAGGGTACCTGGAGGACAAAGGACAATCAAGAATAGTTGTCCCAAGTATTAGGTCCTTCCCCAGGGTATGGCAGACAGTGTAGAATTCACAACTGAATTCAACTACTTATTTTTCAATTGGTCACCACCAAAAATTTTCATGATTAAAATACTACCAGCTGAGCAGTGGTGGCACACACCTTTAATCCCAGCACTTGGGAGGTGGATTTCTGAGTTTGAGGTCAGTCTCATCTGCAGAGTGAGTTCTAGGACAGCCAGGGCTACCCAGAGAAAGCCTGTCTTGAAAAAACAAACAAACAAACAAACAAACAAAAATTGACTATCTAATTTTGCTGTTAAATGAGGGCAAAGTGCTAAAACCGAGATGAGCCATGGTTTTTTTGTTTTGTTTTGTTTTATTTTGTATTTTAAAAAAGACTTAAAATATTTTATGTCATGGCCATGGTGTAATACTGTTTATTTGCAAAATCTCTTTATGTAATCTCCAATTTATCATTTATATTCTTCTTCAAGCCTCAGACAGTCTTTGTGGGGATGAGGAATCCAGAAAGACAGTAACAAAATCCTTAAGAGTCAAAGTTATTTCAAACCAGGCCAGTGGTAAGAAACTCTGTGCATAAAAATGTCACATTTATTTGATCATTAGAGAAAGTGCTAAAAATATTATCCTCACCCCAACAAAATAATGAGAAGACATAAAATTCACTTGAACCTTTTAACCCTACCTAAGATCTGACACACATTGTCAAGCCAAGGGCAACCTATTGGTTTTTTTTTTTTTTTTTTTTTTTTTTTTGGAGCTTATAAAACTGTCAGTGATCATGCAAAGTTTGTAGCTAATTCCTTAGTTCCATATTAAAGACCAAGCTCCCGTCCCTTAGTGGAAGAGCAAGGACATACAAAACAAGGAGGGAGCTGCGCTGGGCCAGGCAATAAAAGCTACATGAGCTGCCAATTGTTTAAAACAGTAATAAAGCCAACTAAGAGTCAGACAATGTAACTTCCTTTTGTGCTGCCAATGTTACGCATTTCGAGGACTAAAAATACCTCTTCCCAGGAGAAACCTTGTTTTCCTATAAGCAACCCACCTTCTACCCATTGATGAGATTTAATGCCTGGGCACACAAAAACCATCGTTAGAAAAGAGAAACCCAAAGTTTGGTCTCTCTTTTCAGCTTCTCTCATATTATCCCATTAGGACTCATCAGTTACCTTAATAAAGGCAAAAAAAATCTCATTTCAAGTGAACAAATAAAACCTGATACTGGGTCACTGACTGTTATTCTTCCACTGTAGTGCAAGCTTGAGAAATAGACTGTCTACAGAGGTGAAACCTAAATTTAAGCTGGTATCAAAATAATTCAAAGCAAAAAAGCATATGAAGTAATTAAAGGTGGTAAGTACTTAAGAGACAAGCTTTCAATAGACTGTTCAAAATGTTACCACATGTTTAAAAGTAATAACTAAATTTTAGTAATAACTAAAAATAACTTCTGGTGGACTTCAATCACCAAAATGAAGAGAAAAAGATTAATTCCATGGCAAATTTTCCACGAGACCATGGCTGAGGCCACAGCTCCCAGCACACATAGGTGATTGCTAAGGATATTAGTATCCTCCGCAACCTAATGGTAAACTCTTGTGGTTGAAGACACAACTGACGTATGTCACCAAATATGGAGACATCAAGCCGGTGTCATGTCAGAAGTTTCATCTTTATTGACTAGTATTCAGAGCTTGGAAGGTAAGTTGCATACTCCCATGGGAGAAAAATAACCATCACTATCACCCAGATATCTCTTGTCCTAGTACAGTTACCTTCTACGAGATACTTTAATGAAATAGTGGCAAAAATGTTATGGAAGTACCTAACGACTTTTTGATTGGATTTAAAGCTCTGTGTATGTGATGGAATTCATACAGGACAAGACCACTTCTAAAGTGGCCAAGAATCTGAGATTGGTTAGTTATTCTGCTAAGGGAATACAGCAATTAAATGACTCGTGGTGATGTTCTGCTGTACCACAAATCAGAGCGTCATCCAACTTTCATCAAAGAAGCTGCTTCTTTCAGGAGATAAAGACCCCCAGTTGGTAATGCACAGAGAGTGGAAGACTTTGGAGTGCACAGTGAAAAATGGGATGTCTTCATCCAACCCCGCCACTGACGGCTCATGGATCTGTGTAGAAAAGGAGGCAGAGAGAGTGTAAGATTCATAGATGGTGATGAATAAAAAAGAAATGGTGTCTTCCAGACACAATAGGACTGATACATATATGAACTCACAGAGACTGTGACAGCACACATAAGGCCTGCACAGCTTCAAACCTGACAAAATTCCACCACTGAAAAGAAGCAGAGTAAGTCCCACTCCTAACAAATATGTTGTTTGCAAATCAAACCTACTAGGAAAGGAGAAATTAATATTCTTCATTGGAGTCTCACCAGGTATATCAACCGAACTCCATTACAGGTCTCATGATCAGGAGCAGTTGGCCATACAAACTGGACTTCATGGTTTGAGGGATCCTGTTTTCATTTTAGCTTTCTGGTTTGTTCTAGGGGGAGAGGGAGAGGGAGAGGGAGAGGGAGAGGGAGAAAGGGAGAGGAGGGAGAGGAGGGAGAGGGAGAGGGAGAGATGTTCTTAGAATTATTTCTTTTGTTATATTTTTGTCTTATTTTTATTTACTTTGACATTAATTTTGTTATCATTTTTGTTGTTTTTTGAGACACACACACAGAAAAAATATGAAGTCACATGGGTAAGGCAGTGGGAAGGATTGATGAGTTTGGGGCGGAAAAATATAATCATAACATACCACATGAAAACAATTAAGGGTAAAATGGTTTTATTTATTATTTGAAATTTTCATATATGTATACGATGTATCTTTGGAGGGAATATTATTGTAAGTAAGAGAGTAGAATAGAGAAAAAGAAGCAGATAGGCCACCTTCAGATCTATCTCTTGGGAACAGAAAAAAATAGCAATGAGAAATGAGAATAGAAGAGAGAATGAAATTCTCAGGGAGAGAAAGAAGAGCAGGAAAACCAAATAGTGGAGAATAACGACAAGGACCACGGGCGAAGGTGGGAAACATAAGGTATTTCCCACTTTCACATGTTCTACACTTTTCTTTCAATATACTATTGATTCCTATTTGTGCAGTCTACATGCATATGTATGCAGGGTCATCCACTGAAGTATGGATCACTAATCAGTGACCACACTTATGAAGAAACATAATTGTTTCTATGAAACAAATACTGTTTCAGTGCCATTGGAGATCTCTTTCCTCCATAAATGGTATATACTCACTTATAAATGGATATTAGCCATAAAATTCAGATGCCCTGCTATATTCCACAGACCCAAAGAAGCTAAACGAGGAGGAAGGTTCAAGCAAGGAAGCTTGGATCTCACTTAGAAATGGCAGGAAAAAGTCATAAGAGGCAGTTGGAGGGAGGGAAGTGGATGAGAGAGGGGTTGAGGAGGGGAACTGAGAGAGTGTTAAGGATCAGGTGTGAGGAAGGACAGGAGAAATGACTAGATGGCCATGAAAATGAATAGAAATCTGCAACTGACAGGGGTGAGGAGGTGGGGGAGGGGGCATCTCCAGGACAAGACAAAGACCCAGGATAAGAATCAATGGGGGGGGGTGATTTTAGATGTGACTCACTACAGTGGGGATATGGAGCCTGAAAAGGCTACCTCCTATAGCCAGGCAAGAAACCCAATGGAACAATAGAGATACCAAGCCAGCCACAAAACATTCAACTCAAATTTGATGCTTTCTACAGGAAATGAGGGGACAGGGACAGGGATGGAGCAGAGAATGAGGGAACGGCCAACAAATTACAGGCTTAATTTGAGATCCATCCCATGGGCAAGCGCCTGTCTCTGACGCTATTAATGATACTCTGTTGTACTTACAGATAGGAGTATAGCATGGTTGTCCTCTGAGAGGCTTCATCCAGCATCTGACTCAGACAGATACAAACACCCATAGCCATACCATGGATGGAGCTCGGGGACTCTTCTGGAAGAATAGTAGGAAGGACTGCTGGCCCCAAAGGGGACAGGAACTCTACAGAAAGACAAACAGAGCCAACTAACCTGGACCCTTGGGGGATCTCAGAGTCTGAAACACCAATCAAAGAACAAACACAAGCTGCACCCAGGCCTCCCCACACATATGTAGCAGATGTGCTGCTTGGTCTTCATGTAGGTCCTGAACAGCGGGAACAGGGCCTATCCCAAAAGCTGTCGCCTGTATGAGAGATGTGTTCTTGTAGCTGGGCTGCCTTCTCTGGCCTCAGTGGGACAGTAAGTGCTTATCCTCACAGAGACTTGAAGTGCCAGGGTGGTAGGACACCCAGGGACCCCTACTCGCTCAGAGGAGAAAGAGAGGGGAGTAGGGAAAGGATTGTGGGAAGAGGTGACCTGGATGGGGGCAGTGCACAGGATGTAAAGTGAATAAATTAAAAATTTTAAATTAAACTAAAAAAGTAGAAAATACCTTTGTTCTATGCCTTAGCATAATTCATGTCTTTAAGAGAAATAGGGCACATCAAAATGCAAAAGAAGATGTAAGGTATTGAGGAGATGCACCTTAATACTTACTGCTATAGCAACCGTATACAAACACACACACCACCACCATCACCAGCAGCATCAGCAACAACAACAACAAAAATAACAAGAATCAGCAAACCTTGGTTATTAATATCTTTCAATAACAATGGACTCAATTCCCCAGTAAAGGGACACAGATGAACAGAATGGATGGGGAAATACAGTCCATCTTTCAGCTGTATCCCAGGTCTGCCAAGTCAGAGAGGGGTTGCTGATCTGGACCATCTCAGGTTTTATCCAATCGTCACCTTGGTTTAAAAGTTTCTGCTAACACACACACACACACACACACACACACACACACACACACACACGCAACAAAATAAAACTACAAGCCTCACCCTAACTACAAGCCAATCCTTTTATCACTGAAACAAAATTTGCCAACGGAAAATGACTCTGTCAAATTGCTCTGAAGTTTTCTCAAAGGTCAGTAACATTTTCTATCTTAGCATGTTTGGAGACCAATAATAATAATAAAAACTGTGCAAGCAACCTTAGTCTCATGGATCACACTTTTCTGACAGCTCTACTCCGCACTGTATCCTGGGATTTGAACAAAGACAAAGACATATAGGCAGAATTGTTCTTTATGGAGGTGGATTCAAAAGTAGTTTGGATCTGTATCAAAGGAAGATTGATTTGTGGATCAATGAAAGCCTAAAAACAAGATAGTAAGAACGCTTAGTTTTAATTGCCTGCAATAAAGTAGAAGAGTCTCTGGGACATAGAAGGCACTTACAAAAATGTACTGTAAGGGTGAAGAAATACACACATTGGCAGCAGCAGCTTATGCTGGGAAAAACATGAAGACAGAATACAGTCCTTGAGAGAAGACAGTTGGGAGGGATTCCAATGCCTGACACAGACCAGCTGACGGTGAGCAGAGGCATTAGTGTCATATAAAATAATAATGTAAAAATTAAGATTGTCCAGGAATTAAGAAAATCAAGTGTAACTGGGAAAATGTAGGTTCCTGACTCCAAAAACAGTGGATTATCAACTCAATTGACAGAATATTATGAACTTTTGTTGATGGCAAGGTCCAAATTGAGATGAAACTGCCGAGCCTCAAGTTTAATCCATTTCCTCAATAGACTAGTAATGTCTTGATCAAAAACCGTAGTAAGTGATATCTCAAGCTACTCAACTCAGGCTGTGCCATATAACAAGAGGCTTGGAGAGATTTGAAAACATGAAGCCAACTATCAGAGTATCAAATTCAGTTAGCCTGGGTTAGGTCATTTCTTGTTCCATAGTGCGATGATTCTATGCCATAGTGAGTCAAGAGTGACTTGGATTATGAAATGCCTGCTTGTTATTATAATGAAATAACTCATGAGTGAATAATGACCAAAAATAATGACACTGCTTACCACCTATAGAATAGTTTTTGGAAGAGACAGTGTCATGTGCTGTAAGGGCATGTCTCATTTATGGAAACACTTTGATCTTCCAGAAATACAGCCTGCTCAAGGCTGATAGCGAAGTCCCTCTGTTGTAACTGCTTTCATCTGAAGGAGTCAACTCACCCAAGGTTCATGTGCTTCCCCAATGAAATTAGATAATTGATCCTAGCAAGCAAGCAATGGTCCAGATAGGCTGTGAGGCTAGCTCTGACTTCTTCTGCAGCTTTATTTGATATCAGCTCAACCTCTAACCATGACTAACACCTAACACATTACCTGTTTTATTCTTGATGGAACTCTGCAGAAAATGTCCATTTCAGAATCTTCCTAAGAATTTCTCCTATAAGACCTATTCTGTGCCAGAAGCTTGCTGACCAATCTTCTCTATATAAATACATCAATAAGCAGATGCATTTTTTTTCTCCATACCAATATTATTATACCGTCAGACAAAGGGATGAGGGGGCTCAACTTTCACTGGAAACTGATGTCTTTGTGAGGATTTGAAACTCCGACAATTTTACAGAAGTGGCTGTCTAGCCACCCTGTCACAGAAGATGATAGCCAATCTCCAGGACTTGTTTGTTTTTAGAGTGTTTCTGAATTTTATTCAACACAAAAATCAATTGTGGTTCCCAGAGAAATTTTGGATTAAAAAATTAGCTTTGTCACCAACTTGGAAAAAAAAAAGGAGAAAAATTCATTAGTAGCCACTGTGCTGTAGGTTTTGGTGAAACATTAGCTCTACCTCTTCCCTTGTGACTTAATTGATCTCTTATAAAATGCAGCTAACACGAATCAGGTTGCTCTGCAGGAGCTGAGCAACCAGAAAGTGTGAATTACGAAGCTCTATGATGTGGTGTATTATCCAATTCAGAGCCCATTACTTAGAAAGCAGAATGTTGCCATGGAAATAGGATAGGTCTCAGCTCCTTCTGAATGGGATTCCTCTCGGGGGCAAGGCCTCATTGTCAAGCTGATTGAATTCTCTGTCTCAATTTTCTATCAAGGATAGTAGTACTGCCTGCTCCTTATTATCACTATAGATATTGAGTGATTTATTTGATAACCTTTCATTAGAGGAGTTTAATATATGTCATTTTTAATCATTGACTCAAGTTTATATAAAAAAAAAAAAACATAAAAAGAGCCATGGCTATTCATACCAATGTCTGCTGAAAATAAAAATTTCAAAGTTAAAATGTACTGTGGCGATTCTTAGGGATAACCTTGAAAGTCTAACCCAGTCAGAAAGCCATAGAAAGCAGGAGACAAAAATCAGGATACCTTCCAAGAAGTGAGAACACGGGTGAGACGATGAGAAGCCTACTCTGGAGGGAGAGCAAGAGGCGTGTCTAGTAAATAAATTTGCTCCAGTTGAAGCAAGGTGATAGCCCTTTGTAGAAAACCTTAGATGTTTGGTCTTTGGCTTTGAGAGATTCGTAATAAAATATTACTAGTACAGATGATGTGCATTGGGATAAAGAGAGCAACACATTCATTTTTGGGGGAACAACAGGAAGTATGGGAAAGCTGAAAGAAACAAAATCACCTGTGAATGTACTGCCTGTGTTTCAGAATTCTGTGAACAAAAAGTACTGTTGCATCCCTTACTTGAGATTAAAAAGAAAGAACCAAAATAAGTCTTCTCTTACAGATAACTATAGATAGTTCCAAGTATTTTATTGGATTGCTCAGGAGCTAATGTTTGATTTAATGACAAATGAGATAATAATAATAAAAAGTTAATTTTCATCCCTAGTGAAGGAGCCAGAGAACTGAAGGGGTCTGAAGCCCCATAGGAGGAACATCAATAGGAACTAACCAGTAGCCCCAGAACTCCTTGGAACTATACCACCAATCAAAGAAAACACATGGTGGAACTTGTGGCTCTAGCTATATGTAGCAGAGGATGGCCTAGTCAGTCGGTCATCAACTGGAGGAGAGGCCCTTGGTCCTATGAAGGCTCTATGCCCCAGTATAGGGGAATGCCAGGACAAGGAATGAGAGTGGGTGGGTTGGGGAGCAGGAGGAGGGAATAGGGGATTTTCGGAGGGGAAACTAGGAAAGGGGACAGCATTAGAAATGTAAATAAAGAAAATATCTAAAAAAATTTTTAAAAATTAAAAATTAAAAAAAGGTAATTTTCATCACATGTTTTCATGTCTTTCTAAATTCTTTCTCCACATGCAAAGTTTGCTTAGTCACAAATGTCAAAGGCATGATTTCCAAAAGAGTTTATGTATATATACAAATTAAGCCATTGGTAAATGCAATGTAAATCTGATGTCCCAGGGAAATAAAACCGGCAAGGGTAAACTCAAGGTTAGTTTTTCAAAACTGGAAATCAGATTCAATGGAGGTAAGGGCTGTCTGTTAGACCTCTATGGTACACCAGGATGCACTCAGACATGCAGTCATTGTCACAGAAACATTTTATTGAATACCAGAGGTCGGTACTCTTTTGGAGTGTGTCTAGGAGATAATTCTTCCTAGAAATGAAGTGAGGAGGTCCTCAGCAGCATAGTGGAGCAGGGCAGGGGTCTGAATGCCTGGGAGGATGGAAGAGACAAATACTTCAGACTTCTGCACCATGTCTGATCAGCATCAAGAAAATTACAATGGGCCAGAGTAATGGCTCAGTGATTATGAGCACTAGGCACTCTTGCACAAGACTTGGGTTTGATTCTTAGCACCTACTAGGTGTCTCACAACATTCTTTAATTCCAGCTCCTGAGGAGTCAATGACCTTGTCTGGCTTCTATAGGCACAAGGCATGTATGCAGTGCATAAATTTGTATATAGGTAAAACATACAAGCACATAAAATTAGAAGAAGAACAAAAGGAAAGAATGAGAGAAAGAAAAACAGAAAGGGGAAAATAAAAAGAAGAAATGAAGTTGACTCTTTTTTTCCAATTTTTTATTAGGTATTTTCTTCATTTATATTTCAAATGCTATCCTGAAAGTCCCCAGTACCCTCCCCGCCCTACTCCCCTACTGACCCTTTCCCAGTTCTTGGACCTGGTGTTCACCTATACTGGTTCATATAAAGTTTTCTTGTGAGCCTATGCCAGTGCCTGGCAAACACAGAAGTGGATGCTCAAAGTCAGCTATTGGATGGAACACAGAGTCCCCAATGGAGGAGCTAGAGAAAGTACCCAAGGAGCTGAAGGGGGCTGCAACCCTGTAGGTGCAAAAACAATATGAACTAACCAGTACCACCAGAGATCATGCCTCTAGCGGCATATGTAGCAGAAGATGGCCTAGTCGGCCATCATTGGAAAGTGAGGCCCCTTGGTCTTGAAGTTGACTCTTTAGAAGGAGAGAAATAACATTCCTTTATTGGGTCATTGGAATTCAAATCACTACTTTAAATACTACAGATTTTTTTAAAAATCTGATTATTATAGTGATGTGTGACAACACTTTTCTTGGAAAGATCCAACACACATCCCAGATAAGGAGCCGAGAAAGACCAATATGTGGATACCACTGAAGCCCAACTTGGTGAACTAACTATTGGGGTTACTTACAGGAACAGATGTGAGGGGTTAGTTACAGGAGCAGAAATGATTCAAGGCCAGCTGAATCACCCAAGCCTGCTCAAGTATGGGTGACAGCTCATATAGTCTGAGAACTTCTAGGACACTGCACATCCTATAGGTAGTTTATCAGTTCAGAGAAGGTCCTTTGCCAGAGACTCAGTTGATCTAAACCTCTTTGGGGCAACATTTTTGCTTCTTGCAGAATCTTCTTTGAAGCTTGGATTGTCTAAGAGTGATTCTCTGCAGTCTTTACTGTATACTCTTCACAAGGAGGGTCTTTGTGAATCTGGTTAGTTTTGTGGACTTCCTGAAGCTATTTTGAGTTGTTCAGCTTCTAGATTAAGATGCATCCCTGTAGTATGGAATGTTGAGAAAACTGCTTTACCACTCTTGGGAAGTCAAAGAGGTAAAGACTTTTGTGATGTAGTAGCTAGGAATAACATGCACTCTTGTCATAAGCAGTTTGTGTTTTCTTCACACAAGGGTCAGTACATACTGATGTCTTTGTCCATTTGGAATTACTACAACAGAACATAATAGGCTGGGTAAATTACATAGAAAGAAGACATGTATTTACTACAGTTCTTGAGACCAGCAAGTTCAAGAGCAAATGCACATCTGTGTTTTCATGCTGAGTTAGTCCATCACAGCAAGAGGATGGTTAAGAGAGTAGAAGTCAGGCAGCCTGGAATTCCTAGCTCCAAGCTCTTTATACTGGCATGATTCCAGTCATGAAGATGGAACTCTCATGAGCTCAACATCTCCCATTCTGTACTGGCATCTCCAACATCCCAGCACTATCCCATCAGGGATGAAGTTTCTAACACAGGCCTTTAGAGAGACATACTCAGATCACAGCACTAAAGCAGAAAAAAAAAAAATAAGAAACTCAAAATTTCTGAGGAATCCCTTCCAAATTTTCTTACGACACATTGTAAGAAAATGTTAACTGTATTTCTAAAACATCTTTTGTCCTAACCTTAGAATGGATAAAATGCCTAATGTGAAAATATCTCTGTAAATATGCCTTCTTTATACTCTTGTGTTGGGCTGTGTTTATTACAAATTATACTTGAGGGAAAATGCAAAAATCCATAGCACGGATTATCCAATTCAGATCAAGGAAAGATTTCATCCCAATAACCCTGGCTTAGGGAATCTCCAAGATCAAATTCCAGCTTTGAGTCCAGAAAAAAAAATACCTCAGTGTATGTTTGCTATCAAGCCTAATAAAACCTGGAATATAATGGGTATACGATGAGAAACAACTTCTGCAAGTTGTCCTCTGACTTTCAGGTACATATCTCATGTAACACACACACACACACACACACACACACACACATACACATACCAATAAATAAGTAAATTTAATAAAAAATTGAAAGTTCCCCCTTTTCAACTCAACTCATTTGAGTTTTGTTATATACTTTACTAGTTTTTCCCCCCTTGTGAATAAATATTATTGACAATTCCTGAAAATTACCTTAAGATGAAGGATTATGATCACTAACTATTAGATTAGATATTGAAACAAAATTGTTTCAGTGGTTTGAGTCATTTCCTGTACCTGAATTATATATTATGAACTGCTTGCATACATGGTTGTCAACTGCTTATACAGAAGTCAATTCCATGCCAAAATATGGTTCCATTTATGTTTCTTTTTAATCCTGTTTCCCTGGAGAGTATAAGCTGTAGTAAAATGAATGATCCTTGGACTTGAATAGAGCAGCACCATCAGTAGAACAGCATAAATATATGAATATAGCTGTGAATGTGTTCATAAATGCCCTGTCATCATATATATATATATATATATATATATATATATATATATATATACCTTATAAAAAGGTATATTTCCATCAGACATCCTCAGCCCTCTTCCAATAGTAGTCGGGATGATGTTATATTCCTCAGTTTCCAGGCTTCTGACTTCACTTTTCCCTAAAATTGTCCACTCCCCACTTGCATTTAGTGCAAGGACAGATCTTTCATAAGATGTGGTAAGCACAGAAGAACTGGTACCGAGTTGGGAAGAGAATGCCTATTGCTGGAATGAGACACAGTACCTTTTGTGATTCATTAAACAGAAAGATGATATATTTGGGATGTTTTATTGTAGAGCAAATCTACTTTACTGCATCAAAAATTTTCTTGAAGACTACACATGAGACAAATTGTATCTGAGAAGTCAAGAAATTTGATAAGCTTCTAGAAATCCTGTATTGACCTAACACTTTTCATTTCCTGTGAGTGTGGTTTGGATCATCAGCTCGAGCTCTGTGAAAAGGCATGAAGGCTCGTGTTTAGTGACTTACAGGGTATTTTTTTTATGCAGAATTCTCAAAACAATAATGTTTTGAGAAGTTTAACTGTAAATTTGTTCATTGCTACAGTTGGATATGAAGGTTTTTAAGCACAGGTAAATCAAACTCCATATTCTTTTACATCTTTGGGTAGGATGGCTAAATATAGTGTATCTAAAGAAATTTAAAACAAAAATCCTTTGCACATACTCTAATTTATAAAAGGATAAAGTCCAATTTGCAAAGTCACCAGTCTCCTGTGGTGACAGAAACATACCTAAGAGTGAGCATGACTTATGCTGAGTTCATAAATCCATCGCAAGTGTAATTCAAATTTCCTATCTAGCTACTGAAAAACACCAGATATTGCTGGGATGTTGACAGGAGCTCCAGAGTAGAGCTGACTGGCTATTGGTAACAATTCAAAACATTTCCACAGATTACCAATCCCTGTATCAGATCTTGGGACCGGACTGAAATGTTTTGAGCATAACTTACTTCAAAGCAGAGTGAAATGAATATAGCTGTAAATGTGTTCATGAATGCCCTGTCATCATTGAGCTAGTATTTTAAAAATAAATGACAAATTGTCACAACTATTATTTTCCTCCAGAAAATAATAAGTGTGATGTGAGAGACAAATAGAAACATTGCTTCAATATGCTGGATTCTGCAGGCATCACCCAACCAGCTCCTCCCTTGGAGAGGTGAAATCTGAGTCAAGGCCTTCGACCAAAGTAGAATGTGATAGTCTGTTGTCCACAAAAACCTCATATATACATAGGAGGTAATCACAAATGCACTTGCTATAGTTTGGATGTTAACTATCCTTCACAGGTTCCTGTGATTGGTCACTAGATCGCAGATGGTGCTGGTATTTTGAGAAGTGGTAGAACCACTGACCACTGGACCATGACACCTATCTGGTCAAAACACAATGATGGGTGGATCTTGAATTTTATTCTTCTTACAATCCCAGGCTAGCTGGCTGTTTCCTGATCTGCTAAGATGTAACATACCATACAGCATGCTTTAACCTCCACTCCTGTACCCCACAGAGTCACCATAGACAAATAGTTTCTGTTAAAAATAACTTCTTTTCCCTTAAGTAGTTTCTTTGGGATGTTTTGTCATAGTGACCAGGGGGCAAAAGGCTGACTAATAGAGTTGTGCTTTGTTTTCCACTATTTTGATGCGATTCTCTTCTAAAATTAACTCCAAAGAGATAGGGACACAAAGTTATCTCCTAGGATTCCCCCAGAAACAGCTGGTTTCTGTAGCGGCCCATATTAATTTTGATGTCTGATATTTGGTGACTTTTTCTTGGGTAGTATGAACACATTTATTCATCCCTGATAGGAAACCAACCACATACCAAAGAAACAATTCCATCTATGTCTCTATAAATGGAGAGATTCCTGGAGTATGGGTGACTCAAAGGCAGCTGTAGCACTTTGAAAACCATCTCACCGTGATGTGACTCTTCAATCTCCTTAGCGACAGTGTTGATGGTTTTTAATCTCCCTGAGAGGATTCTGCTACATCTTGTCTGAATCTCAGCTTCTTGAGTCTCATGAGTCCCAAGAGATTCCAAACCATCTGGGTTACAGGTAGCTTCCTGAGTCTTGTGGGCATCCCATGTCCCCCAAAGAGAGAATGTTATGGAGTCTGCCATGCAGCTAGGGCAAGATGTCAGGATCCAAGTGAATGAAGCAGAGCTCATTTCTGAGGCAAAGTCTTCCAATTGTGCATATAGTGTAGCCAGATAAGAAGATGTTATTTACCATGGCCACCAGCCACTTGCTTCATGAGGCCTGTCAGTTTGCCACTCAGCTCTGATGCTTAGGGTCAAAGTCAAGGAAGGAAGGAAGGAAGGAAGGAAGGAAGGAAGGAAGGAAGGAAGGAAGGAAGGAAGGAAGGAAGGAAGGAAGGAAGGAAGGAAGGAAGGAAGGAAGGAAGGAAGGAAGGAAGGAAGGGAGGGAGGGAGGACATAATGGATAAGAATTTTATAAAATATAGCAAGACACATCTTACACAGAAACAGATGCTGCTAACAAATCAACATCCATACTTGCCACAGTGTTCTTAATTTCAATAAACAAACCCAATGATTCAACTCAAATCCTACAAGTTGTCTGTATTGTATCCCTAACTGTCGAGTGAAAAGATTATTTGCTTCAGCCCCAGAAGTCACAAAGCATTTTTCCAGTAATGATTGGTTGAAGTACAACACAGACTCAGGCAGACACACACACACACACACACACACACACACACACACGTTCAGATAGATAGATGATAGATAGATAGATAGATAGATAGATAGATAGATAGATAGATAGATAGAGACATTAATGCATACATATGTGAATAAATGAATGCTTGTTCATTTTCTCTTTCAAATAGTGACATAAACCACAGAGGCACAGAACAAATATTATCTGACTTTGCGATGGGTTTCCAGAGGGAATGAGAAATATGCCTATCAAGGGTTTATAAGATACAGCTGTATATTTAAATAAATTGAATTATAGTTTCTAATTTTAAGAATAATTATAAAGATCTCTATAATTTCTGAGAACATATAATGCTGTGGAATAGCTTCCATAAGTGAAAAGCCATTATGCTTTCACTATAGACATACTAACAATTGCCAAGGTCAGATTAAAACACCTCGGTTTGGGCAACAAGAATGAGGAAAGGAGTAATTGTCTCTATTATACTTAACTTGGGAAGAATCTGAGGCTGAATGGCTGAAAAAGAAAATTTGAATATTACAGGATTATCATTCAGTGTACTCCAATTCAAGTAACAATAACAATTACTTTTTAAAGGCAAACGTGTAAAACGAGGTGGCTTGGCTGAGCAATTAGAAGAAGGTACTCCTGAGGAAGACAGACTTTCAGGCACACCTGGAGCCACTGCTGATGCTTTGTGTCCCTGAGCAACTGACAGAAGGCATCTTTGTCTTCAGCTCTACATTCATAACCCCAGAAATAAAATATGCTTCTGAAATTACTTAAAGACCTCTAGTAGGAAGGTGAAGAGCTCCACTGACATCTTTATGGAGTCGTATATCCAAGGAGTAAAGTCTATAGAGGGAAAAGGAGACATTGCTTAGAAATAAATGGCTTTGAATATAACAGCAAATTAAATGTAAATTAACACTAAGTGCAATCGCCTTATGTCAGACCCTCCTTAAAAAGCACTTCCCTATGTGCTTGAACTTGGAGTGCACACATTTATTGGGAGTACACAATCAAAGTCTAGAGCTAGTTGTGCATTCTTGTATTTATAAGTTATTCGTTTGAAACGCTTCAGTGTATGCAGAGTGGATTAAGTTATGACATGTGAAACTGTGGAAATCATGGGTGACTTATGTTCAAAGCACCTGAGGTCATGTTGTAGAACTGTAGAATTGATTCTTCTTTTCATTTTAAAGACCAAGAAACAGAATCCTGGACTTGATTCCTAATGTGAATGAAATCATTGAAACTTCTCGGTTCAATAACTTGGTTTTCAAGACTCTGATATGTACTCTTTTCATTGAAAGAAATAATATGGTTTCAAGTGACTTTCACTCAAGAGTATACTGTGACTTCTCTATTCTTGGCCATATTGTGTTCTCAAAGTCAATGTGTACTTTAAGTATTTGAATTTTTTAAATTGTGGTAATTTTGAAATAGACTTCCCATAATGAGGTGTGGTCTCTGATTTCTTCCTGTCTCTGAGGGAGACAGGAAGAGTTTCATCAACAGCTGATGACATAAGGGGCACAACAGATTCTGACAGTAAAACGTTATTCTCTGTTCTACTCCTCTCTCGGAAGGAAGTACGTTCAGGTCACATAAACAGATGCCCTCAATAGAAAAAGACCAAAGCTCTCATCCATGGCTGTGTGCCAAGCAAACATGTAACTACATGGTGTCCATGTTAGTGTGCAGTTTGGGAAAGGGTCACATGAATCATTCTAACTAATACCTTCCTTCCATGGTGATAAGCCTTTCCCACCATGTTTTACCTCAATTTCAAGCCTAGTATAGGGTAAATTGTCCTTCTTGCTTGAAGTCATTAAGACTAAGGTGATTTGACAATCTATTATGTGTCACTAGAGAGACATGGAGCCTGGCTGTTGCTGTAGTAGATACCTGAACTGTGAGACCATGACTTTGGAATGATACAGAGCCTTGAGAAAAATTTTAGTGGGATCATGCAGTTTGTCAATAGAGGTGTTGATGAAAACATGAAGGGCTTCCAGGATAGTGTTAGCAGGCACTTCAGGTCTTGTGACAGCTGTCTTTGACAGATTATAGTTGTTAATGAAGTTGGAAGAAGATGAAGTCTGGTTCTGAAGGACGAGAAGGCTTAATATACAACTGGAAAGATGACTCAGCAGTTAGGAGCTCCTCTTTCAGAGGATCTGAGTTCAATTCCCATTATCCAGCTTGGACAGATTACAAGAGCCTATGATTTCAGATCCTGGTGATCTGAAACTCTCTTTGTCCTCCACAGACATCAACACTACGCACACACACACACACACACACACACACAAACACAAACACACGCACACACACACACACATACACACACACACACAAACACAAACACAAACACAGACATACTTAATTTGAAAAATAAAATTAATCTAAAGAAAGTTATATATGTGTTCTTCTGCCTAAGATGGTATAAAACCTCTAATTTTGCTGTTATAACAATATATTCTAAACTTAATGAACCACACAGTAAATGTATTTTCTCACAATTTAGGCTACAGAGACACAAGGATCAGATGTCTGTGTGATCCATTTTTGATAAGGTGATCACATGGCTGTGTACGTTTAAGGGAAGAAGAAACTTTTAGTGTCCTTATTTGTTATAATGATAGCAATCCTGTGAATACTTAACAAACAAAGGGAATTACAGACCAATTTCCCTTATGAACATAGATGCAAAAATACTCAATAAAATATTGCAAACTGAATCCAAGAATACATCGAAAGGATCATCTACCATGATCAAGTAGGCTTCATCCCTAAGATTCAGAGGTGGCTCAATATATGAAAATCAGTAAATGTAATCTAACTTATAAATAAACTGGAAGAAAAAGAAGCACATGATCATCTCATTGGATATTGAAAAAGGCTTTAACAAAAATCCAACACCCTTTTATGATAAAAGTCTTAGAATACAAAGGCCATACTTAAACATAATAAAGACAATTTGCTTTAATTCGACAGCCAACATCAAGTCAAACTCAAAGCAATCCCATTGGAATCAGGAACAAGACTAAGTTGCCCACTCTTTCTTAGGTACTCAACACACTTGGTGAAGTTTGGGCTAAAGCAACACAAAAACTGAAGGAGATAAAGGAGGTAGAAATTGTATAGGAAGAAGTCAAAGTATCATTATTTGCAGATGATATGATGGTATACATAAGTGACCCTAAAAAATTCTACCAGGGAAATTCTACAGCCGATAAACACTTTCAGCAAAGTGGCTAGATAAAAGGGCAGCTTTAAAAAAAAAAAATCAATAGCCCTCCTATATACAAATGGCAAAAGAACTGAGAAAGAAATCAAGAAAAGAATACTTTTCAAAATAGCCTCAAATAATATATGATATCTTGAGATAATTTTAACAAAGCAAGTGAAAGACTTCATATCGTTGAAGAAAGAAATTGAAGAACCTATAAAATGATGGAAAGACCTCCCATATTTGTCAGCAGAATTAATATGGCAAAAGTGATCATCCTACCAAAAGCAATCTACAGACTCAATGCAATCCCCATAAAACCTCTAATAGTTCTTTACAGCCCTTGAAAAAACAATGTTCTCTCCCTGTGGGGGAAAACAAAAACAAACAAACAAAATAGGATAGCTAAAAACAAGCCTAAACAATACAAGAACCGCTAGAGCTATCACCATCCCTGATTTCAAGTTGTAGTACAGATGTAGTAACAAAAACTGCATTGTATTGGCATAAAAACCGACACAGTGATCAATGAAATCGAATTTGAAGATCAAAATGTAAATCCAAACAAGGGTGGATACTTGATCGTTTTTTGTTTTTTGTTTTTTTGTTTTTTTTAATAAAGAATCTGAAAAAGACAGTATCTTCAACAAATGGTGCTGATCTAACTGGATGGCTGGAGGTACAAGAATTCACGTAGATTCATATCTATGCCTGCACAAAACACAAGTCCAAGAGGATCAAAACCTCAACATAAAACCAGATACACTGAACCCGATAGATAACAAAGTGGAGAATAGCCTTGAAGACGGGAGAAAACTTTCTAAACAGAAGACCAATAGTGCAGACACTAAGATCAAAAACTAATAAATGAGACCTCATGAAATTATAAATTTCTGTATGCAAAGGACACCATCAATTGAGCCAATTATCAGCCTAATATCCAAAATATATAAAGAATGTGAGAAACGAGATATCAAGAAATAATAATATTAATCCAGTTTTTAAAAAATGCGTAACAGATCTAAACAGAGAATTTTCAGTAAAGGAATTCTAATGGTTGAGAAACATTTAAAGAAGTGTTTAACATCCTTGGCCACTCCAACAATGTAACAGTCCTTCATTGCTAGCATGAGTGCAGCTCGCACACCCTCTATGGAAATCAATATGGCAGTTCTTCAGACATTTGGGAACTGATCTATCTCAAGACCTTGCCATACCACTCTTGGGTGTGCACCCAAAGGATGCTCCATCCTATCACAAGGACACTTGCTCAACTATGTTCATTGAAGCTTTATTTATAATGTCCAGAAATTGCAAACAATCTAGATGTCCCTCAACAGAAAAATGGACAAAGAAAGTGTGATACATTTGCACAATGAAGTACTATTCAGCTGTTACAAAAAAAATGACCTCTTGCATTTTGAAGCAAATAAATGGACCTAATAAAAAGTGAGGTAACCTAGACCCAGAAAGATAAATATAGTATGCATTCACTTATAAGGAGATATTAACCATAAAATAAATGATAGCTAAGCTAAAATCCATAGACTCAACATAAGTTAGATAAAGAGGAGGAAAAAGAATAGATTTTACAGGTGGACCAGAAGAGGTGGAATCAGGTTGGGGTGAGAGAGGACAGTGAGGGAAAGTGCAACAAGGGACAGCTGGAACAGAGGGGATGGGGGTGTTTGACATGGTAGTATGGAAAGTTAGTGCAGTGGAAATGTCCTGTTATCTGTGAAGGTAATGCTAATAGAGACTTCTAGTAGTAAGAGATACAGAGTCTCAACTGGCCATCTCTTATAGCCAGGTGAGGCTTCCAGTAATAGGACTGGATTATATCCAACTGAGTTGTTGGCCAACAGGGTCCCATGGAAATCCCCAAATAATGCAGGCTATACACTAAGAGTAATGGTTGCTCTCCTCAAACTGACAGTGGGCCCCATTGCCAACGACAATACCCACATAACTCATTAAACATGAAGAAGTTGAGATGGTGCCTGTATGGACCCTCTAATCCTCTGCTCTTTTCTCTCCTGAGGGAATGTACTTTGCAGTACTAAAAGACAAGTGTGGATACCAACCTAGCCACAAAACCTTTGACTGACAATCTGTCCCGCCTACAATATATGCTAGGGCAATGGAGACACGACCTTGTGAGAGTAGCCAAACAATGTCTGATTTGACCTAAAGTCCATTCCCCAAGAAGGAACTCATACCTGACACTGCTTGGGTGAACAAGAACTGGCGATTAGACAACTCAGCAACCTAGGGTAAAACCAAACCCTAACAGTCTTTGAAAAAAATATATCAATGAAATAATTCCATTCTATTCTGCTATATTCATTAGGTCAGTGCCTCATCCAGTTATCATAAGAGAGGCTCCCCCCAGCAGCAGATGGGAACATATGAAGACAGCCACAGTCAGACGATGCAGAAAGAGAGTCTAAATTGGAGATCTCCATTTAATACCTTCCTCAGAACTCAGGGAATCCCAAGGAAGAGGAGGCAGAAAGATTGGAAGAACCAGTGGGGATGGAGGACACCAGGAAAACAAGGCTCTCTGAATCAACTAAACAAGGGACATATGAACTCACAGAACCTGAAGCAGCCAGCACGGGGCCTTACAGGGATCTGCACCAGGTTGTCTGAGCATATGTGATAGCTGTTAGCTTAGTGTTCTTATGGGATGCCGGAGTGTGAGAACAAGTGAGTCTCTGACTCTTGTGCCTGCTCGTGGCATTCTTTCCCTCTCATTGGATTCCTATGGCCCACTGTGATAGGATCGTTTTCCTTCTACTCTACTTTATTTTGTCATGTTTGGATGCTATCTCTTAGAATTCTGTTCCTTTCTAATGAGAGACAGAAGGGGTGTGGTTCTGGAGGGTAAAGGAAGTATGGAGGAACTGGGGTGGGGGGAGAGAGGGAAAACTATAATTAGGATATTGTATGAGAAAAAGAAGCTGTTTATGATAAAAAAAAATGTGTGTGTGACCAATCGCAGGCAGGGGAACTTTCTTCCTTCTCTCAGATAAGCTGTACCTGTTTCCCATGGAGGAGATTCGTTCATGTATTGAGAGACGACTGCTCCTGCCTGGAAAGCCACTACTTTTTCTTCCGCAGTCAGGAGCGGCTGCTTCAGCTGCAAACATTGTATATGGTATATGAGCTTGTTAGTGTGGAAGTGTGTAATACGAGTACACACATGCTCAGGGAGGTACACATAGGTGTTCCTGCATATGGTGTCAAGAAGCTAATTCATAGTATTATTTTCAATTAATCTCAAACGTATTCTCTAAGGCATGGTCACTCTCTGATGCTAAACTTTATCAGTCTAGCTAGACTCCCCTTCACGGAGCCCCCTCTTTCTGCCACTGCAGTACAGGGCTTACAGGAGTGTGCAACCATGGCTGGCTGTATACATGGGGTGCTACAGATCAAAACTCAGATCCTTTTTCTACCAAGGGGCTTTTACTTCAACTGAGCTATGTTCCCAAACCCTCTTTTAGAATCTTTTATTATTTTTCAGAGTTTCATAGATGTATACAATAAAATATGATCATATGACTTCCCATCTCATTCTCCACATCCATATCTCCCACAACACATTTCTATCCCAAATTTATGTCTTCTGTTTTTAATAACCCACTTAATCCAGCTAATGTCATTTATAGATAAATGAATATATATCAATCACTAAAGCACATGAAAAACTTACTAGCCCCCATGTCCCCAATAAAGAATAATTCTCCCTTTGAACCATCTGCCAATAGCTCCTCAGTGTGGGGTGGGACCCCTTCTATGTAGGTATTTGGATGGCTTGGTCTCAGATAGGTCTCATGCTGGTAAGCTGAGCTGCTGTGAGCAGTATATGACTTGGTGGTGATGAGGTTAATGTATATGCCCCATTTAGACCTGAGCACTCACTCTCTTATGCCCTATCACTTTGACCAATCATGCTTCTCTTTATTGACTGATGCCTACTGCAGAAAAAAGGAGCTACTCTGACCAGACCATAAATATTTAAAAGTCAATTTAATAGCAAAATCATTTAGTAAAATAACAATAGCACTTCTATGATTATATACAAACTTAAATTTAGAATATGAAGAATGAATTTTAATGGCTGGCAAAGTTCGTGGAGGAAGCTGCTCTTGTATCTATCTGATGACCTGAGTTCAACCCCTGAGACCCACATGGTAGAAAGAGAAAAATGATGTTTCATAATTTGCCCTCTGTCCTCCACATATGTGCTGCGGTGAGCCACACCATTCCCTAAACACATAACAAAGAAGTGTGACTTTAAAAAAAAAAAAAAAAAAAAAGAATAGATTCACAAATAAAGGATATGGCTTATCATCTTCAGATGATAAAGTGATTCTCAGCAATACAAATATCTCAGGTCAAATCAATTCTACTGTGGGATGAAAATAACGCTTGTTAAGACCTAAGAGAGACTTAAGACAAAACTTCACAGACACCTTTAAGAAGCTGTGCGTCCTCAGAGGATGTTCAGGGTACAGCCTTCAATAAACCACAGGGCAAGGGCAAGAAGGACTCAACACGGATATCTGTGCTTTGGCTATGTCTGTTGCTCTGAATTCACTGGGACAATCAGTACCCACCTGACCCTGACACCTGATAGGAAGATTTTTCATTCCTTCTCCTGGCTAGAGACTGTTTATCAGCCATCTTCCACTCTGGCCAAGGACTTGGCTCAAAGATGCTTCTTGGAGGAGTAAGAATGTCCCGGAAGCTTACGGGAGACACAACCCTGGAGACCAATCGCAGGCAGGGGAACTTTCTTCCTTCTCTCAGATGAGCTGTACTTGTTTCCCAGGAAGGAGATTTGTTCATGCATTGAGAGACGACTGCTCCTGCATGGAAAGCCACTACTTTTTTCTTCCGCACTCAGGAGCGGCTGCTTCAGCTGCAAACATCAAGATCTTCTCCAGCCTTAAGGGAAAACTGACAGACAGGAGAACTACCACTTTCCCTCTGAAAACTCTCAGACTCCGCAAGAGTCAACACTTCTCTACAGCTGGGACCATTGAAGCCTTTCCTCAGCTGAGCACCCTGAAGATAACTAAGAACTTAAGAGTTGAAACACCTCCCGACTATTTCAGTTCGTTACCATCTTGTTTCTACTTTTTCCATTCAAGTTTCCACTCTCCTATTTAAATTGTTCTTACCTGGCAAATAAAAGGTTCACTTGTTTTCTTTCTTGCTTCCTCTTCCTCCTCCTCCTCCTCTTCTTCTCCTCCTCCTCCTCCTCCTTCTTCTTCTTCTTCATCATCTTCTTCTTCTTCTTTCTCTTCTTTTCTCTTTTCTTTTCTTTCCTTTTCCTCCTGTCTTCACTCTGTTCTTGAAGGGAGGTCAACCCAAGAACCCAACTGGAGAGTCAACTGTCTCACATGTTCTCCTCACGTATAATGGCCAGTGAATGAGGTCTGATGTCTTCCTCAATCTCTTCCCCAGCTGAGTTGTTAAGAAAGAGTCTCTGACCGAACATAAATACTAATTCATCTAGAGTAGCTACACAGCAAATCAATAGATCCCAATGTCTCTTCACTTTCCCCACAGTAAGATTATAGGTACTCAGGGGGTATTTTTTGTTTTTGTTCATATGGGTATTAGAGATTGAATTCATATTCACATGCTAACCTGGGAAACCCTGTACTAACTGACCCATCTTTTTGCCCCCAGGACAATTTTAATTCTCTAGTTTAATTATTAAATAGATAATATGTAGGCTGCATATACATTCATTTAATGAAAGCTTGTCTTTAATAGCAATACCTATAGCAAAACAGAGTATAGTAATAATAGTGAGAATTTATCAACACTGAGCCTAAAGTTATTAATGTGGATTCTAAGATCAATACTGGTTTTCTGTATATATTATGACTTCCAGTTTTGTGTTTTCATGGATGCTGGAATGTGTGAATGAGTGGGTCTCTCCATCTGTAGCTGTTGTTTGTGCCATTTTGTAGGCTCTTTTCCTTTGTTTGTTTTGTCCTAGTCTGATTTATTTGTTTTTGTTTTATCTTACTCTGCTTCACTTATGCCTTATATGCCTATTTGTTTTCTAATGAGAGACAGAAAGGGGGTGGATCCAGATGAAAGGAGAGAGGAGAAGAACCTTGGAGGAGGCGAGCAAGGAGAGACTGTAATCAGAACTGTATTTAAAAAAAAATCTATTTTCAATAAAGGACAAAGATAAAAGATAAATAGTCTAATCTAGTTATGAGCAGTATTTATTTGTTGAGTTTGCCATTTGAAAAGTCTATTTTTTGCCGTTTGTCTTCTTTTTGGAAAATGTTTTTAGTATCTTTACACAAAAATGGACTTGAAAACATTAGGACCAAAACTTTCCTTTCTGGGAATAGGGCTCCTGGGCACTGGGTGAAAGGTCATGTCTGCCTCATTTCTCACTTGTGGTCACAGAAGGATGCAAACTCGATCCAGCTGAGGTTTCTGTCTGTTTGTTTCTGCATTGGAGGTTTTCATGTATGGTCTCTTAGTTCTTTTCTTTGAGCCTGTGGTGAGGCAACACAAGATAGCAGCCATGCCTGTCTCAACGATTTACCACACGGCCACGCTGGGCAAGAGAGATTTCAAAAGAGACAAAGGTCTCATAATCTCTTTGAAGGGCAGGTCACCAAACCCTCACTAGGCCATCTTTCTGGAAGTCTCTTCTACTTTTCAATATCTTCAAGCTAGAGACAAGCCTTTGAGAGGTCGGCAGCAGGAGAACATTGCAGACAGAAGAGAATGATACCATTTGTTGACTTGAGACTCATTTTACTTGAGATAACCACTACAGATGGACTGACTCACTGAAAGTTAATACGTGAGCATGTGACATGCTGCAGGAAACTGTCAGAATGTTTATACATAGTCGAAGTAGAACTAAACTGACAGAATCATCATGCATAGGTCAGCTTAGTCTATAGATTAGGTCATCTCTGAAGTAGATGTCTGTGCTAAAGAAGTTTTCTAACCATCTCCACAACCTCCCCTGATTCCTGGGTTTGATGATCCCCACTTCTGTCCCCAAGGTTACAACATACACTTAAGCCAGAATACACAGCCTCCATTTTGTAAATTTAATTTAATTTTTTACTTATTCACTTTACATCCCACTTGTTGACCCTTTGGTTATCCCCTCCCACAATTCTTCACTGCCAAAGTGGATAGAGGATCCCCTGGGTATACCCCCACCCTGGTCCTTCAAGTCTCTGAGAAGTTAGGCCCTTCCTCTCCCACTGAGGCCAGACAAGGCAGCCCAACTAGAAAATTCTCTGAGTTACACAGTATGACCTTGAACTTCTGAGGAACTAGCTCTTCTTCACCAGTGCCAGAATAGCAGACACACACCCAGTTTATGGAGTCCGGGGGATCTATTCTAGGCTTCCCGCATGCTAAGTAAGCACCATGCTGACTGAGCTATATCCTGAAGCTGAAAGTCTTTAGGAAAGGGGGCGAGTGGGGATGAGGTAGAACTTCCTGAGCATTCTCACTTTTAGTAAGATGTACCACTGTTGGAACCAGGCAAGGTGGCACACACCTTTAATCCCATCAGGAATCAGAGGCTGGTGGGTCTCTGAGTGTTCAAGGTCAGCCTGGTCTATAGTGTGAGTTCCAGGACAACCAAGGCTCTTAGACAGAGAAACCCTGTCTCAAAACACAAACAAAAAACAAACAACAACAACAACAAGAAAAAAACATAAAATTACTCAAATGGGGAATACAGATATTATCCTACAGATATTGCATAGTAAGCACAATCTTTTCTTCCTGTCAATTCTATAAACTCTGTCCCAAATGCACACAAAAAGAGCCCCAGTTGGTCAGAAGAAGAGGAGAGGGGCAGAGGGAAGAGAACACAAAGCTGAAGAGAAGGGGATCTGTGAGTGATGAGGTTGGTGGGGACAGAAGCAGTCGTGGGAAGAGAGCCAGCTCCTGCAGCTACCGGGGTGATGGTAAGAGGCAGGCTGTCCTACGGCCCCACTTCATAGATTCTGAACAGCATGACCTGTTCCAGCTCTGAAGGAAGAGATGCAGCCCAGGTGCTCTCAATTCCCCAGCATGCTTCGCTCTGCATTTTCTAATAAACAGCTTCACTGGTTTGCACTACAAAGCCCATCGTCCTGGGGTCAGGGATGGAAGGGAGCTTACTATCAAGATTTAATGCTACAGCAATATTTCCATCCAGTCCATTGACAAATGGCTTATATTTTGCCTTTTGTTCTAGAAAGACAAACGCATAGGATTACCTTCGCAATCCATAAAAGGAGAGGCATGAGCCATTTGCTTTTTGCTGCTCGGCTTACTTTTTCTCCCTCCACGTCTTGATTTCACGTCTCATCCCATCACCAGCTTTTCTGGGGTTTGTTAGATGTGGCATGCATCCTGTACAGGATAAAACATCCGGGTAGGAAGACTTGTGAGGGCCCACGCTGAAGGGCAAGATCAGAAGACAATGCAGGTAAATGAGATCTCACCCATAACACTAGGCTCCGGGGACCACAAGAACAAAACCCAGGCTCTCTGGAAGGTCAAGAGATGCAGAGTTCACACCAAATGCTTCACACTGTGATCTGCTGACGGAATCAAAGAGTCCTTTTCTGTCTAGCCTTGATTTCAGAAGCCTCTCTAAAGCTAGAATGCTGTGTGCTGACAGACAGCTACACTCTCCACATATTTCTTCCCTCCTTCCTTTTGCTTTTCTGCCTTTCTTCCTTCCTCAATTGCTTTCTTCTTTCGTTCACTTTCTTTTACTTTTTTAAGATATAGAAATGCATACAGGGAAAGGGGAGATCCTAAAATACTACTTTATCACTTAATCAGAAAGAAATCCCAGCCACAGCCTACGGGAGTTCATATATGAACAATTCCTTCACAATGTTAAAAAACAAAATAAAAGAAACAACCACAAAAATCCATACAACCATAGTTTCTGCTTGGTAAATTCTTTCTGAGCATGCCCTCTTAAAGCATTTAACAAGGGATAGTCTTTCAAAAATCCCTACAGCTGGAAGCTGTGTGTGTGTGTGTGTGTGTGTGTGTGTGTGTGTGTGTGTGTGTTTAATTTTGTATTCCAGGAAATAGCAATAACAATTATAAAAATTACTATCATTATAGGAAGAAAACATCACAAAGCAAGATACTTTATAACAGTTACAGTGCAGGCTACATTTTTTCAACTATTGCTTTGCTGGAAAGCTGCCTTGCAACATTTAGGATAATTTTTTAATGTGTTTTTCTTTTAGATTGCTAGTTTCCTGAAATCTTTATGGTGTATTTTCCCATACATTCATTTTCCAAATGGTGTTCAGACATTGCCGAGGGAGGAATTGCATGTCAGTGTGTGAGCTTAGGAAACATGTGGTGTCAGACATGCAATTGGTCACTTTCCAAAATGGTAGTAAGAGATTGCTTGGGTGGCATGTACCTTATGACTCTTTCCAAGTATTTTACTTGCACCACCTAATTTATCCTCTACAGCAAACCACAAAGGGAGCAGTGTTTTTAACTTACCCATTTACAGGTGGAGGAGCTAAGACAGAGAAAGCATGAGTCACATCTTGCAGAATGAAGAATTACAATCAGATTCCAAGCTCTAGAGAGTGTACACCCATCCTACATGTGCCGTGTTCACTATTCCGACATTTATTCCTCTGTAAGAAGATTTTTCTCCCATCTCACGGTCAAGTCCTCAGTGCCCCCCCCCCTCCATATTCCATAATGAAGCCAAAAGAACTCTTTCACACAGGAAAATTTCCTTCAAGGTAAAGCAGTGTGGTAGTCGCATTTCATGCAACTACACTGAGAAAATGACTTGAGGGGATGTAGAGGTTTGAATAAGAATGGACCCCATGGACTCAAAGATTTGAATGCTTAGTCTCCAGGGAATGGAATTATTCTGCAAGGATTAGGAGTTGTATCTTGTTTGGAGGAAGTATGTCACTATGTTGGGCTTTGAGGACTCTTTTTCTGCCTGGAGATCAGAATGTAGAGCTCAGCTAGGGATCTGGCACCATACTTCCTGCTAGGATGATAACAGGCTAAGACTCTGAAACAGTAAGCAGGCCTCCAACGACTTGTTTTTTGTTTTTTTTTTTAAATAAGAGTTTCCTTGGTCATAGTGACTCTTCACATCAATAGAGCTGGAGGAAAGAGAAAGTGAAAGAGAATTACTTTGGCTTACTACCACATAGATTTTAGTCAATAATCATCTGGCCTCACTGCACATGAACCTCTCTCCACAGTGTGACAGGACATCAGGGTGATGTCCATCATGACAGATAGGACACAAAGAGAGACAGAAAGAAGTCAAATACAATATTGATCCTTCAAAGGTATCCATCCAGTGACCTATTTCCCTTAACCATGTTCTACCACCTCAGAGTGCTTGGGTAAATGAAGTCATCAACAGATTAGTCCAAGCAAACATTCAACAATGAATTCATCAATGGGTCTGTCCCTTGATGGAAAGAGAGATCTTGTGGTTTTTTCAAGCACCTTTATAATCACACCAGTTACCATAGAATTCTTCAGGGACAGTTTTAGATTCAAACCATCAGTCGTGTGGTCAAGGCTGGGGTTATGTTACCTTGATGCATGTTTTGTTCTTTTACTAGACTGTTTTGCTAAGCAGTTGTAGGTTCACTATATATATATATATATATATATATATATATATATATATATATACACACACACACACACACAAACAGTGTTCATGCTCAGCTTTCCCCTGTGTCAGCATCCAGTACCCATATAAACAGTTTACATTCTTCAATGCTACTTTTCCTTTCTGAACTCTGATTCCACAGGGGCAAGAACTTGACCAGCATTTGTTCTAATGCACCTTTGGCGCATTCTGCAGTGCAGCTGTTGGTTCAGTGGGTATTTGACACTCAGCCCTTTGGGTTCTCAATTCAACCCTTAATCAAATTTACTTTATGGGTCAGTAAATTTTATTCAGACACCTAGTATTCAATATGTGAATGGGCGATTTTATTTGCCAGGAAGAAATATAGCTGCAAACATGAAAGATTGACAAAGACACTAGAAACTGAGGCTGGAAAAATAGAAGTTTTGAAATCTAATATGTTTTTTTTCTATATAGAAGTTTGTTTGAAGCTATATTTCAAATATTAGAAGGGAGAGAAGGAAGGGAGGGAGGCATGGAAGGAGGGAGGCAGGGAGGTAGGGAGGTCAGTTGAGAAGGAATATAGAGGAGGGAGGGGAAAGGGGGAATTGCAAATTCTCTTATAAAACAGAAGATTACAGTAATTGCTACCTCCATTCAGGTCTTTAACTATTTACATTATTCAAGATCCTGTCTTACATATATTATTAGTAAAAGTAATATTGCCTCATAATTTATATTTCATTTCAACCTCTCCAACTATGTTATATGTCATTTACATTAATACTTGAAGTTCTTGTCTATTATCTTTTAAAAGTCTTCATAATCCACTAAATTAATTCACCAATATTGTATTTCTTTAACGAGTGAACCCACACACTGCTAAAATCAGTATGTCGAAATAAAACCTACTTAGAACAATAAAAGTTAGTTTGTTGACACTAAGGAAATCAAACAGCCTAGCTTTAATGATGTATACTTCTCTTCTTCAGGGACTTCTTTTGCAGGCATATCTATTTCTCCCAAGTAAGACACCACAATGGCAGGAGACTCTCAGAATAAATCTCATGAGTAAATACTGGTGAAACTTTCACCCAAAAGTTTCCCTGAAGTTTGACGTTAATCAAAGCAGCACATAATCTCTGACCTCTGCTTAGAGACAAGGGTCCCTTTGCAGGCAAGAGGATTCAGTAACTTTAACCTGAATCATGCATCAGCTTAAAAGGTCTACAAGAAGGAAAACACAAATCAGTTGTCAGATGGACTACATATTTTCCTATCTGTTCCATCCTCCATGACCCAAAGTCAGTTTTTCTCAAAAGTCACCAACACGGATACCGTTGCACAAGGACAGCTGTGCGACCCAACCAATTAATGAAAGCAGTAGTCTACACATGTGTATTAGGCCCATTATTTGTGAATTTACATTAGATGGCTAGAGAAATTGAATGTTTGATTACAACATCAGCTGTTGCAGCAATTATTTTCAGCAAGGACTTTGTTACCATCTGAAGAATGAGGTTTAAATCATCTATCTAACTTCTGTTAAGAAATAGAGGTGAGTAATCTCATATTAACTTACTTGGGGATTAGTGGAGTATTTAGAACTCCATAACTTTCTGCAAAGTGGTTGACTGCATGCACATATGATGGAATTTTTTTGCAGATTTCAGATAACTTGTAGGCACTCGTAAATGTCCAGTTCCTTCTATTTTAAAACAAGCAGCAACTTTGGGAAAATTGTCCTTCTGTACTCAACCTTTTCTGGGTCCACAGAAAGTCCTATCAAGGTTTATGAGTTTATTTATTTCAAATAAACTCTGTAGAAGTTAGGTCCTGGTTCTTTCTCCTATCCCCATGCTCCCAGAAATAGGTCTCAGATACAAAATATATTTATAAATAACTTGACCATATACCTAGGTTCTTCTCTGACTAGATCACAACTTAAATTAACCCATTCATTCTAATCTACATTCTGCCACATGGCTAGTTACCTGTGCTCAGGTACCATGAGTCTGTCTTGTCACATGTTCCTGGGGGAATCTCCTACTAGAAACTATCGCAGAATCTTTTTTTGCCTCCCAGATGTCCCACCTCCTATTTCCTGCCTAAGCTATAGGCCATTCGAGTTACTACTGACGGGTGCCACAATCATACAGACACAAGACATTTTCTCCCTAAACCTTCTTTGGGGATTCAATGTGCTGATGTTGGAGGATCATCCCTTCAAGAACTAGGCTTAGGAAGATAGTAACTCTGATGGCGGGCTTTCAGGTAGGTAGAGTCTACTGTCACTTGTCATTCGTCAGGCAATTTCTTTTTGTTCTCTTGTTGCTGGCTAAATAAATACGTGTATGCTCCTCTCTAGAATAGAGGTTTTCTCAAGGGTCACTTCCAAAGTGAATGTGAGTATTCAGCTGATAAACCAGTCTTGAATTGAATGAGGAAATGGAAGTGTTTGCTTAGGAAGGTCTTCCATTGTATCTATGTTTACTTCTCACTACGCTGGATTAATTGATTCTATCTTCTCAAAAATAAAACCCTCCAGTTATGTTATGGGCTGAAATGGTTTGAATATCAGGCCTTCTCCACAACTCACTGACAATTTATCCCCAGAAAGAGATAGTAAGTGTTGAGTTCGGGTAGGATCTATAAGGTGATTAAGGCTCTACTGTTGGAATATGTTAAATCTTTAATGGATTGGGGGGGTTAATAAGTTACCTTAAGAGAACAACTGCTATAGGGTCCCAGCACTTGGAGAAGAAATGGTCTTGGTATCCCACCATTAACCAAGAAGCTCTCTACAATTGTTACCCACTGGCAAAGGAGAAAATACTCTTATTAACTAGAAACCATATTTCTACCACCAGGACCCTGTATATCTTTGTTCTGAGTTTAGTCTGCTTGGCCACAAAAGTTTGTTTGATTCACCTGTCTCTCTCTCTTTTTAAATTAATGCACTTACCTGTTTATGATGTTCTAAAGGATTGATCCCAGGGTCATGCATGCACCCTACCACTGGCTCTGCTTACTTTTCTACTGAGACAAGGTGTCTTCATGCTATCCTTGAACATATTCAGTAGCCCAGGCAAGCCTCAACTAATGATATACCTACCTCTGCCCCTAAAGTAGTGGGGTTCAGAGGCTAGACTCTATCTCCTTCATAAAACACTTCAACTGTAAGATTTCATTAATTTGGCTGACCATTCCTTAGCTTCCCAGTTGTCTTTGCAGTCTTAGTTTTTATAGAAGTGCCTGAGTTTCTTTCTCATCGGTTCCCCATTCTGACTGAGGGGCCCCATGCTTAGGCACGTGGTGTCCAATGCTTTCTCAGAGTTCTGACCCTCCAGTCATGGCCCTCTGCAAGCCTGCAGGTCTCTTATTGGCTGCACACCTCTATCATCTCCATTTCTTTACACCTCTTTGATTTTCTTCCTTTCTCGGTTTTCAATCCTAGAAAGCTTATTTCCCCGACTCTCCCTCCCTTCTTAGTCCCCATGGCCAAATTGTAAGCAGTCTTATGAATTCCAAAACCATACAGCAAACAAGCCACACATCTTATCTCTAGTTTTTGGCTTCACTCTGAATCACTGACATTACTCTCTGCTGGACAACAGGGCATGGTTTATATCTGTGCAGTTTTCTGCCTGCCTGCCCTGTTTGTTCTTTCTGCTCTCCCTTCCCTGGAAGGTAAACACCTCAGGAGGTGGGCAGCTCTTTCATACATCTACTCTGACCTTTCCACCATCTCTAGAAGAAGGGAGGATCTACGTAAGGGCTTAGCATTTTTCCTGCAGACCAGCAACAAGTCTGTGAATGTTCAAAAATGTGTCTACTTTGTCTAAAGGTGAAATCCTCCCCATTTCCAACCATGCCAGCATCATCACTGAGGCTACAAAATAAAAGGTGTGGAATTGGTCAACATTCAGAGCCCAAAAAGGATGTCTAGGTGTGAGGATCTCTGAGTCTTAGAGAAGGCATGGAGAAGGAACCAGCCAGGAAGAGCCAGGAAGCACAGGTGGAGGAGTGATGCAAAGTGCCCTTGTCATGGACAGTCCTGTGTGTGCTGCTAATAAGTAAATGCTATAAGGAAGAGATATCCAGTGCTGGGATTGGGGCCTTAAATTTATCGTCTGTTTTAATGTGCCTTTGCACTATTTGGCATTTGAAATTCATAGGCATTCATTTGTTTTATTTTTATAAACATGTTTATTACACACATTGCCCTTGTAAATGCATTAGCAGTTCTATCATTAGAGTCTAGAGCTTTCAAGTCTGTGCCGGGCCTTTTTACGGCTGTGAACTCTTTTCAAAGTCAATATTAGAAAAGAAATCAGCATGAGTTAATCACATTGTCTCTTTTATTTAACTTGTATTTGATGTATGAAATCTCTCCAGATGAATGGTAACATTTTGTTTTATTAGAGATTAGCTTCCACCTCTGTTTTCAGAGAACTTTCCGGCTGGATTCTTTCCGCAGGAACTTGCTTTTAAATCGGGCCCCAGAGACTTCAGACTCTGAGGAGCTCAGCAAAAGGGCATGTGAAGCATCTGTTTGTTGCTGCCTGAATCAGACTTCCCCTTTTGAAGTCTTTCTGTTATTGGACAGAAGCAGCAGCTACCCCAGCACCTCCACAGCTGGTTACAACGGGGCAGAATCATACACGAGAAACAGCAGAGAAGTGGAAAGATTGTTCCTTGTTAAAAAAAAAAAAAAAATCAAGCCCCTTCCTGGTGACAGTAGCATCTTTGGGCTTTGAGAACATTCTATCTAACACTCATCCATCTTGATAAATTTTCTAGCAGTCTTCATACTCCACTGAGGTTAAAGTAGACCAGGCTGGCTTCAAAGTTACAAACAATACATTTCATATATATATATATATATATATATATATATATATATGAAATGATTACCACAATCCAGCTAATTAGTACATCTATTCTTTTATATTATTAACTTTGTGCATGTGTGCGTAGAACAAGAACACATAAAACCCAGCCTTTTAGCAAACTTCAAGGACATCATATACTATCTCTTAGATTTTTGTTAGTAGTAGTGCATAGCACATGTGTATGAGTGTGGACTTGCACGTGAAAGTGGGAGAACAACTTTTGAGACTATGTTCTCTGCTCCCACTGGGGGATGTGGAATCCGGATTGAACTAACATCATCAGGCTTGTACAAGTGCTTTACCCACTGAGCCATCTTGTTGGTTCCCATGCCACTATTATTAACCAGAGTCAGTATCTCGAACATTACTTCTCTGCAACATACTCATCCTATAATTGAAGTGTCTACCTCTGACCAACATCTCTCCATCATCCACCCCCAGATCCTACCAGTCACCATTCTACCACCTTCTTCTATGGAATTCAGCTTCTAAGGAGTTAAATTCCACATATGAGTAAGAGCAATTGGAATTTGTCTCCTTATATCTGGCCTTATATTTCTGTTGGGTAGTATAGTCAAGATGCTCCAGAGTTATCAAATGACCAAATCCCCTCATTCATAAGGCTGGATGATATTTTACTGTGTGCAGACATCAAAATAAGAAAATATTTTAAGTGTTAACCAAACACAAAATACGTTCTCCAAAGGTGTTATAGGTAAGAATCACTTTGCTTGTTAGAAAGGTTGGAGAACAGAAGAAAATACTGATTTTATAGTTTTAGTTATGAGCCTAGTCTTTAGCAGCTGTGTCATCTCTCCCGTCAGAAGATACTGATCAGACAAACAAACAAAGAAAAAGATCAGCACAGAAATGATTTCTGGGGTTGAAATACTTCACGAATCAGAGGCAGCATGGACATGCAAGCTGTCTCAAAGACTCCTTCATTATGTAGATGAGGGAATGGAGATTCCCAGCAGTGAGTCCCGAGCACTGCACACTTTGTTTCCATGATGACAGTTGTTCTAGGTGTCTGGGCACTCATTCGGTGTTTATCTGCTGGGTTGCCACTTTGCCAATGCCCAGTTCTAGTTGTTCTTCATTCCAGAACTGCTGGGAATGTGTCCTATCATCTATCCCTATATTATATAAAACTTAAGCATTCAAGTAGAAAGACTGTCTACCAGTCCAGGCAGAATGAACAGTGCCATGCCTCTTACAGCTCTCTCCATTCCTCAGCTGTTTGCACTCAAGGGTAGGGCAGTTAAGGTTACTTCCATGACTCTCTGTGCAAGAAAGGACAGTTGAGCCTCCAAAAGTCAGCCCCTTTCTGTTACGTTTTTCTTATACTGTGCCATATTTAACAACAAAGTAGACTGCCCCCACATTCTCACACAGGAGACCTGGAGTCTGTTCTGCCGATTATGAGTAAGGCTCCAATTTGAACAAGAAGGGTCACCACATTGGACAGCAGGCATCTTTCAATGAATGTGATGGCTGAATAGTTGAAATTGAAAGGCAAAAGCTGGTACTGTTTTTTTTTCTTTTTGTTTGTTTGTTTGTTTGGTTTTTTTGGTGTGAAAATCCCCAGGTGGTGAAGAATAAAATGGCCAGGATTTCTTTCCTAGGCAGATTAACTGAAGCCTACAGACATGACCTTATGGTAATAACTGTAAGTCCAGATGAAGCTGTGGGGAAGAGAAGCCTGAATTTTGGTGGTTGATGGAGCCTAAGGTAGAGGCAATTGCTTGTTCAGGGTATAGAGGCGAGGCAGCCTAAGAAGCCCTGTCCAGCTGCTGGAAAGTGCAGAAGAGTGAGCCAGTACCTCTTTACAAATGAGGCTGGAGACAACATCGAAGTACACACTTCCCAGTATCTGGGATCCAGGACCAGAAATTAGAACCCAATCACAGTACCCAGGAACAGGAACAGGACACTGAGTTAAAAGCATGACCAGAACACATGGCCAACATCTGGACTAAAACACAGACCAGAAACAAGACTAGGACACAGGACAATGAGCTGGACCAGGATACAGTGCCAAGGGTAGGACCAAAACACAGAGCCAGGATCTAGACTAAGATACAGGGCCAGCAGAAATTAGACCAGGACAAGAAGCCAGTAACAGGACCTGGACCATGGCTCATCAAAGAACCAGGATTGAGAACCAGCCAGGTCATTGGACTGGGACATTGGACCAGGCCCCCCAAACCAGTTTTGGATACAGAACCAGGTCATGGTAACCAGAACCAGAACCAGAACCAGAACTAGAACCAGAACCAGAACCAGAACCAGAACCAGAACCAGAACCACCACCAACTCAGGAGCTATGAATCAGGTCTCGGGACTTAGAATCCAGGAAAGAATCAGAGATGAAGACTTTAAAGAGAAGTAGATGTCCCTGCCCTATCTTGGAGGTCAATTAGACGCCTGGGTCTCACTCCAAGGAAAAAAACTACTTATACAGAATCATAAATAAGGCTCTGAGGCAGTGAAGCAATCAGTGTATAGAGTACTTCCCTCAAGCGTGAAGACCTGAATTAGATATCCAGAACTCACATAAAAAGTCTCTCATAGAGGCTGCTGTTCTAGGAAGGTAGAGACAGGAGGCTCCCTGGGGCTTTCTTGTCAGACAGTCTGCTTCCAGGTCCAGTGAGAGACCTGTCTCTATAAAGTAAGGGGAAAGTGACCAGGGACCACAACCTCATAGACATCTAATCTCCACATGCCCACATAGGCACATGTACAGGCACAAATTTGTACATACATCCAAACACACACACACACACACACACACACACACACACATATACACATACCACACACACATACACATACTCACACACAAACACATACACCACACATATACCCACAAACACACACACACACACACACACACACACACACACACACACACACACACACTAAATAGAATCCTAGCAAAGTAAGAGGTGCCTCATATTATTGCCGCTGAATATGGCACCTTTGGTAGATGTCCTTGGGAGGCTTGCCATCTTCTGAAGGGAAATGGAGAAGTAGATCTGGAGAGGGGAAAGGAGGGGAGGAGGGGGGGAACTTGAATCAGGATGAAATATAGGAGAGAATAGTACTACTAGCAGCAGTAGCAGTAGCAGTAATAGTAATAGTATTAATAAAAATAATAAAGAACATTTTTCTTTGGGTTTTATAAACAACATACAGAGCACAGCATACTCAAAAAACTGTGGGCATGGATGGGTATCTCTGAATTTATTTTAAACAGGCCTGTTGATTCTTTCATAAGCACTCTTAGCCAATCCTTATAAACATAACACAGCATCTCAAGGCTAAGGCTCTCTCTCCAGTCCTGGTTAGAGTTTACATTCAAAACCCAACCCAAACAACCAACCAACAACAAACCACTGGGCAACACACAAGCTGGTACTTTGAATTTAGCACTGGGCTTCTCTGAATCAGTGGCAAAGGAAACCAATAAAATGCCTAAGTGGGGTTAATGGGATCTTAGCAGACCAACCCATCATTTGTGTATTCTCCATGCTACAGTGGGTTGGAGAGAGCACTTCATAGTTGGCTGACTCCCCACTTCTGTTCCTGTTAGAATTTTGGTCTTAGAGTAAACTTAAACCCATTCCTTAGTGCCCTGGTTCAGGTTGTCTTGGCCTTTTCATTACAGGTCATGTTTACCAAAGGTTTACAACTTGGCTGTAAACACCAGTTGGCACCAAAACCGGAAAGTTGGCATGAGGAGGTTTGGCATAAACATTGCCCGGAAGCACTTTTTTTTCTCTCTAAATCTGAGAAAAACAGGCTAGGGTCATTTTCAAGTTATTTATGTTATTCATGCATAAATAAGAGCGAAGCCTGACAGCATCAAACAGTTGTTGGCTTTTACAGGCCTCAAAAATAGATTTGATCCAAGAAAAGTAACATTTGGTAAACAAATACTCAGTGACAGGCTGTTAAAAAAAATAAAGGGAGGGGGAAAAAGGTGGCATGGGATGGATTAAACAGTAAGAGAAGAGAGAAGGTTTCAAGAACCATTTTTTATGTCAGAGAGCAGAGTCAAGAAAATTATTGTTAAATGGAGAAATTTCTACAGACTCAAAATTATAAATAAGCACAATGCAAGCTTTCAAGTAGATTTTATTAAGATCCAGAGGGCTCCTCATCCAAGCATACAAAGTAAACAATATAGAATGATCTCAGGGGATAGGAACAAATGATTTTTAAGTGAGCATTCTAAAAGCAATGGAATGTTTAAAGCATTTTAAAACTCAAGGAGAGAGGAAGGGGAGTGAGTTATGAATTAACACATGCTGATGTTATAAGTCTTTTAAAAGAGTGAGTTGTCAGTGTTCAAAGTCTCCTCTTGTCTTCCTTTTATTAAATTGTTTAGAAATGCAATTTGTAAGCTATAAACTTCGGCAGCCTGTGGCTGTATTCTAAAGAGAGAAAGTGATGGTGTCAACTGTTCCCTAAAGATCGTCTTTCTGGCAAACTTAAAAGTCAGTCTTGACGTCAAGTGACCCTGGACAAGAGTCTGCATTGAGTTCTGCGAAGTGTGGGCAGAAAGGACTTTCACTCTGGAAACCCTACCAGGGAGGAAGGACTGAAGAGACCGTTTAGGGAAAAAGAAAAGCAAGCCAACTCAAACAGAAAGTAAAAATAAGTCAGTGGGGAAAGAATGTCAACTGCAGAGGAACGTAGCCTGTCTACCGCAACTCGTGTTCTGGAACACGTGCTCTTTCGGCAAGGAAGCGTTTTCCTCAGCTTGTCTTGGTTGCTCTTCGCAAATGAGGTTGGAGCTATTGTTCCGGCTCAAGTAAGGGGCAGTTATATCTGGTGGCCTAAAATGTATGCTCCCCTCTACATAAGGTGATTTTCGCCACATAGGGCAGAGAAATAGAATTGTGCCATTGCGTAATAGAATTAACCCGATTAACAGCCCGTAGACATAATCCGAGGCATCTATCTGATCAGTATATTTCAATGCCAATTCAAGCTGAAAAACATTTCCGGGACTCATTTCAAATGTTTGCCTCCCTGGAACTACCTAGGTCAACTTCATCTACAACTACATCTAGAATATGATAAATGTTCCTGACGTGTGCTACTTCAGATAGAGTCTATAAATCAGTTTACTTACCCTACTATCAAAACGGTTGCCATGACAATGTTGTGGCTCTGAGGATACCAAATCACAGAACCTGCAGATAAGTGTTTACATCACAGAGCCACGGAGTGCCATGGCAGACACTGAAAAGAACAAACATACACACAGGATGATCCCTTGGAGACTGTTATTGTCTGTGAAGGAAAAGCCCTAGAGAATGTGGTTTGGACACCAGAGACCAGAGAATAAACATGCTCATCAGATAACAGGCTTCTTGGAAAGGGGCCTAGGCAGCCTTCAGTATTCTCAGAATTGACAATTAGTTCTTATTATATTTGAAAGACACATATTTCACCTCAACTGACTAGTCAACGTGGCTTCTTCAAGGACCTGAAATGGATTTTTTTTTTTTTGAATTCTCAATTCCTAGCACTATGCCTGATATTTACTAGAGCTTCAGCAAGCATCTGTCGAATGAACAGTCAACATGAGATGCTATGATACAATATCCGTTGTCACACACTGATGCTGTGTTATTTTAACTGTCTAGGCACTAAGACAGGGGTCCTTGATTTGGCTTTGTTTAAAGCTTTTTTGGGTTATTTTGTGATTTGTTTTTATTATTTTAAAGGTGTTTTACATGGCCCTTTAAACTTGGTAGTCTAGGATCACTTGCACTTCTTATTCTTCCAACTGTTACAATCAGGTCTGTGCCACAATGCTTGGCTTTCTAGAGTCCTAGGGTTTGAACTCAGAACTTTATGCATGCTAGGCAAGTGCTCTGCCAACTGAGATATGTTCGTTGCCTCTTGGCCTTTATTTTTGGTGGACTTTGAAGAAGTGGATAGAAGCTAAAAGAAAACTTACACCAATCATAAATAAATAAGTTGTTTTAAAATGTTCTTTTGTTGCATCATTTCCACACAGGTCAATATGAACATGTAAATATGAATATACACCAATAGATGATAGGTAGAAAACTGATGAATTGATCAATATATGTTGATAGATATGATTATAGATCTATTGATTAATCAATAGATAATAGTTGACAATAATTAATACATAGTAAAATGATTAGTAAATAGATGAGAAACAATAGATGATAAAATAGCTAAATAGATATATAATAAAAAGATAGATGGTAAATAGATGATTCATAGAGAGTAGACAGCAGATAATGGATGGTTAATAGGCAGGTAGATAATAGATAATAGGCAGATAGACAGAAAGAGAGACAGTCAGAAAGACAAATCCATGAATAGTCCTAAATATGCTCAATGAAGAAATGTTTAGAAAGCATGATCAGACAACACTAATCATTTGACAACTTCTAGTGCAGTGTGCCTCCCAGCTAAGCATTTTAAACCCACAAATAATTTTGTCTATCTCTCTACTGATATGGTGGGGGTGTACATTTGAAAATGAACTCTAAGAATGTAAAACTGAGCAAAAGTGAATTAGGGTCTGTAGAACAACAAAGGCTAACGCATGGCATCTAGAAGTAGCCTACAGGATCCAGTCTGTGACTTGTTCCCCAAAGCTATGGGCCTGCAAGCACATGTCTTCCCTCTGGTACCTATATTTATATTCTCTGTGTGTAGCTCCAGAGCACAGGGACCACGGAGAATTTGGCTAGCCCCAGATCAAAGATACAGAGGGACGGTTTAACACTTTTCTTAGTGGTTCTTCAGGGTTACACAGCATGTCTTGGGAAATGAAAGAGAAAGCTCTCTGCATTGTAAATATTGGGACAAACTTGAAAATGAAGAGAAGTTGCACAGAGAAAGACCTTAGATTTGTGAATCTGAGAAGCCTGGGTCCAGTGTTCTTCTACATGTGCACGACATCACTTTGAACAAATTATACAACCCATATAAATCTTCAAAATCTCAGATGTCAAATAGGGCTCTTTATACCAAGTTCTAGAAAATTCACAGAATGCCTGTAGCCTAAAAATTTGTCATGAGTCCCCCTGTGCTTTACATCACCTATCTATTCCATCATTAAATGGAATATATATATATATATATATATATATATATATATATTCTGTATTACACAACACTCCTTACTCTTCCAACGGTTGTCTCTTCCCTGAGCTGTGTTCCTAGCCCCTCCCCTACTTCCCCTTTTGCTTCTCCACAATACCAATGTGAGTACTAAGATCATAGTGTGTGTGTGTGTGTGTGTGTGTGTATTTGTGTGTGTGCTCACATTTGTGTGAGGGTGTTGTACCTCATGTGCACACATGAAAAGGCCACAGTCAATACTCAGTATCTTCTTTTATCACACTCAACCTTAGTGGTTGAGACAGCCTTCTCACTGCGCACATTTTACCTAGAATGACTGGCTCAGATGACCCCCAAGGTCTTCTGTTACTGCTCTCTCCTCACCAAGCTTCAGGACTACAGGTCTATGCTTCCATATGCTGTTTTTACAAGGGTCCTGGTGATCCAAACACAAGTTCTCACACTTACACAGCACATGTATTCTTCACAGAGCCACCTTCCTATGTTCTTAAACTTACAGAAAATGCTGGTGACTTTTTTTGTTCTGTAAGAGAGAAGAGCCTCACAGAAGTTTCTGGAACCTTACCTTTGCAAGCAGGTGAGCCTCACTTAGCTTTGTCTGTAGGTCAGTGCTGAGGTCTATGAAACTGCTGGAAACCATTTGACCTGGGATCTTGCAGTTTCAAATTAATCTTATCCTTCTACTGTAAATTACAAATGCATGCTAGCTTAGGCAGAAGAAAGATGGGGAGTAAAGAATGAGCTGTTGAGTTCAACAGTAACTCCAATGTAAGGCTTAGAACATTGTAAGACAGGGACCGGCACAAATCAATGACAGTGATTTGTGGACAGTTTCAGCAAGACTCCAGCTAGGCCATATTTTCACAGCTTTATAAATTACTTTCTTCCTGTTGGATAAAAGCATTAATGATGTGAAGAGGTCACTTACATTTTATTGCATTTTAGGTGGAAATTATATATTACAGTTGAATTTGCAAAGTTGGGTATTTTCAAAGGTCATAGAATGCATGCCTCACAGATGTGAGGGAGAACTATGAAGCAGGTGTTTTATTTTCTGTCTGAAGGATGAATTTTCGTCTATTATCTACTTTTGATTTAATTCCCAGACTTCATATGTAATCTGCCTCCATTCCTCTTATTGCCTTTATGGCCTTTGATAGAGATGGAGACAATGAGCATTTCAAGAGTACAATCTCAATTACAACGTGCCACCTCAACCTGAGCCAGAGCAGGAGGGCAGAGAACATTACTGTCCCTTAGGGAGTGACTTACTTTCATAAGATAAAATACAAGAGGGGAAGGAAGTATGCTCTGAGCTGAAACCAATGTCCAGGGATTCTATCTGTTGAATATAGAACACCTTGAATCTTGTTTCCTGGCAACATGGTCAAGTCTAAGTTTTCAGTGGATACCTATTGTGTAATGGTTACCTTTCCAAAGATATCTGGTTGATACACACCCATTTTCTTAATAGTCTATGAGGGCATAATTTCCTTTTAATAGATAAAGGAAATTTCAGCTCATAGCCTAAGATAAGATATGATAAGTCTCAAGGCAGGCCTACAATTATCTATGTCAATGATATGTTGGTAAAAAAGATAATGGACGTTCACTGGGCACTGTCTGTGTACCCTTGACACATGCATCCTTATAGGGTAGGGGCAATTGTTATACCAAGTTTACAGTGAAATGGTGCGGTTTGCAAAGTCTGCATGAGGTGTACCTACTTCAAGTCTTAATCCTGTGAAGTTCCTGGTAGCAGACACCTCCATCATGGACAAGGTCCAACTACTTAGGATGCTAGTAAAAAACATAAATCATGGGAAAGATTCTGATTAAGATTTTTATATGGAGGAGAATCTAAGGAGGGCTAGATCTCTATCTCAGAGAAGACTCTCTAGACTCTTCTAGAACTTTGTCTCCTGCTAAGAGTCAAGCCAATGAAAAGCAGGTGTGTTCAGCAATGTAAGTAAAATTTCTCGTGAAAAGAACTGAATGGGTTTTGAGGTGTCCCTAGAGTTAAGCACAAGATCTTCCCTGCCTCATCTGAATTACACCTCAATAATATGCTTTATAATTCTTGCCTCCGTTTACTTCAGAAAGCTTATGATCATTCTTCAGCAAAGCATTGATTCTGAGCCCTTAACCTTTCCCTTTACTTCTCTTTCCAGTTACTGGGATTTCATCTGTATGCTATCAGCATGGCCTGCCCAGTCCCTCAGAGTACTGATGCTCCTCCCTTGATATAAATTCTAAGATGCCACTCAAGCTTTGGGACTCCAGGGAAGTACTTCAGGTTCACCCAAGTCCTTCCCAGGTTCTTCTGGAGTGAAAGTCTTCCTTTGGCAGGCAAGACATCTTGATAATACTTGTTCAGTGGTCATTGTAGTCTAACGTCATATAGCCACCTTTGGTTCCCACATTTTTCTAGTCCATATTCTCAGGAATAGGAAGTCTTAAGAATTAACCAAACACTTCCAGAGTTGTCCCTGGTGCTAAATACTCACCCCACCTCTAGTGTCCTAAGACCTCCCTTTTTCCTTGATCTCCTCTGAAATCACTGCCCTTTACCTTGAGTATGGCTTACTTTTTCCATATCTATCAAGTTTGGAAAAACCTCATCCTTTTTCATTATTATTTCTTTCCTGTTCCAAAATGGAAGGATTATGATAAAGTCAACACAACATCAATTGATCAGATATTAAAACATGAATGATGTATTTGTCCCAGATTAAGCAGATTAAGTATCTTTTTTTTTTTTTTTCATTTTTCAGGCATAGTTCCAGCTGTTAAACCTAAAAGGACAATTACCCCCTTCAAGGAAAATACATCCACACATTATTTTAAAAATATACCTCCTCCTTGCCCCCCCCCCCTGTTTTTTATTCCAGCACCCTCCCACCTAGCAACTTGACATGCTAGCAAGCAATCTGTGTGCTTTGAAGTCACTTGAAGGAAAGCAGGTCTTTCATATTTATTGGTGAACCTACAGATTGTAAAAACTTATTTTGATGGCTAGCAAGGCACTCGCTGTATTTATTATTCATGACTGCTATTTTTCTGCAGGTATATTTTTAATCCACTTAGAATAATATCCTTAAGAATCACAATGTTTTTTATTTATATTTTTATGTATCGTCCACAAGACACCTTGCACAGAAAGCATAAAGAGATGACAATTGAATTATTTTATTTAGAATACACTGTAAAAGTATCTTTAAAGCATGTGTAATTATGTGTGACATACATGAGGAGTCTAATTACATTCAAGTCTCTAGTCTGTTATAGAGATAAATTGTTAAAAATTGGAAATATGCATCTAGTAATCCTGTTTTTTCTGTCAGATCCTTTGTTAGCTTCTTTTTGATTTTTTAAAATGAAATTACTACTTTAGTACTTAAAAATGGTGTAAGCTCTAAATATGCTCCACGCATTGCTACTCCTTTCTTTTTTAACTTATTCAAAGGTATAAAAGAACTGGTGCCAAAGTAAAACAAACTTCCTTCATTGAATGCAAACAAATAGGTAATGAGAACTAAGGAAAAAAAAAAGGTAGCTTGTATGTCATTATAGACATTGTTAATAGTGTTTGGTTGGACATATAAAGAACATCATCAGGCTATATAAAAATGGGGTATTATAAGCAAGATTACCAAACTGAAGAGGTCATGCTTATACATTTCATGCATATGTAAGCAGATACAAATACAACAATATGCAGATCTATTCTTCTTGAAAGAATCCAATAAGTAATAAATGCTTGCTATTTTTGAGGGCTATCTTTGTTTGTTTGTTTGTTTGTTTGTTTGTTTGTTTTTTGAGACAGGGTTTTTCTGTATAGCCCTGGCTGTCCTGGAACTCACTTTGTAGACCAGGCTGGCCTCGAACTCAGAAATCNNCCTGCCTCTGCCTCCCNAGTGCTGGGATTAAAGGCATGCGCCACCACTGCCCGGCATGAGGACTATCTTAAAGAGAAATTATTTTATAGCTCTAGCCTATTTTTGTTACTTAAAAAACAAAAAAAACAAAAAAACAAAAACCTACATCTGTAGAGGCCACAGGCAGGTTCAGATACCCTCAAACTGAAGCTATAGACAGTTGTTTGCTGCTATATGGGTGCTAGAAATTGAACTCAGGTGCTCTGCAAGAGCACTCAAGGCTTTTAACCATAGAGCCATCTTCTGCTCTGTGCTATGTAAATGTCACATAGTTTTAATTGTTAAAAATGCCAACAGAAGTTATCTTGGTACAATCAACAACCATTTTTATCTTCATCTCTGTATTAAAAACACAAAAACAAGAAGATGTAAAAATAACTATGTTATGACCTATTCCTGACTTTGTTCAATAGATAATCATATAGAATTCATTTTCATTTTGCATATTTTATATAGTTCTCAAAGTTTTATGCTACTATTCTAACACCTTTTCTTTACCCCTCCATTTCTAAACAAGTATCACTGTCATTTCCAGTTCTCTTGCAAAGTGATGTGTGAGATGGAAAAAAACAAAACAAAACAAAACAAAACAAAACAAAACACCAAGATTAGATGTTTTGTGTTGATGGAGATATTTTTAGCATCATCAGCACAGAGATGTGGTGAGTAAGACATACAGACTCCCAGTTTGCAGTGTAACTATGCCTGTCCTGTTGGTAACAGGAATCACAGCAAGCTTAAATCATGCGAGTGGGCTTCTTATCACTGAGAAGTCATATTGTTTGAGGTCAAGTACACCCAAAGCATATACCCATCATTGTGGTCATCTACCTACCACTTGGCAAATGCTTCGGGAAAAGAAAGAAGCTAGAACCTTCCCCGGGTTGTCTACCTTCCTGCCAATCACCATTCTTAGTCCGCTGCAACTTTCCTGGTTGAATTTCTCTTCACCAACAAGACTTTCAAAAAGCAAAATAGAGAGATGCTCAAATGGAGGTAAATGATTATTGATATCCTTTCCATCTTTTAATGAGGAATTAATCTTGAGTAATGCTTGCTTTCTGAGCACCCTATTGTATTCCCAGAACTAAACAACTTGAGAATTTTCTACTGGTTCCAGTCATAAGAACATAGTACGTCTCATGATATCTTGTCTTCAAATGAACCCCCACATGTGAGAATACTTAAATATAAAACAAAAGGAGGAAGAAAAACTTGAATTTTAAAGGTTTATGCATATTTTTAATTATGAGCATGTGTGTGCATGTATGTATGTATGTATGTACGTATATATGTATGTATAGGTGTACAAGAAATGCAGATGCCTGAAGAGGCCAGAAGAGGGTACCAGATCCCTGGATCAGGAGTGGCACATTTTTCTGAGTGTGCAGGGTGTTGGAACTGAACTCTGATCCTCAGTGAGAGAGTGAGCACTTGCATCTGCTAAGCCATATCTCAAGCCCTGAGGGTTCAATATTTCTGTAATGTGTTATGCCTTTTAATAAACACAACATGATATCGGACAGCATGTTAATATTTTCGGTTTTTCTCAACTTAAATTCGCTGAGGATGCTTTGGCTATTTGGCATCTTGAGACCTTCTTTGTTTAAAAAGGAAGGACCATGATCCATCTCATTAACTCGGAATATGGAATTTTGAGATTAGAAATTATGATTTTATATAGCAGAAGAGACACCTTCTCTTCAGAGTTAAACCCATACTTACCTCTTTGAGATACTGAGGTGGTACCACAATTAAAGGAGTTCACACATAACAGTCTAATAGCAAAACACTGGTGTTTCCTACAAAGAGCAATAGGCATAATACTAATCTCTTTGCTTCCTTATCTGAGATTTAACAGGACTTGAGGGCAAAAGAGACAGTTGTAGGGACAAGGTCCAGACAGTTCAAAACACATTCTACTACCACGTGCTGCTTTGTGTGCTCATACTGACAATCATTTCAAACACTTTCTGGATTTCTTTTTCATTCATGAAGTTTGCCAGATGATCACCGTTAGAGATAGGGGTCGGAATGCCAGAACAAGAACTCAGACCCATTCATAGATATGAAAAACAAATAAAATATAGTGATTAGTAATTAAAATATATAAAATACTCATTCCACACGAAAACTATTCATACAAATTACAATTCAGTTGGGACTAGTATCATAATTCTGGGCACTAAAAAAAGGCATGGAGCATGAAAATGGCCTCAGAACCCCTTTTTGCTCGCCTCCTGGACAGAACTCTCTCCCTTTTTCTCTGCACCACAGCTGTCTGGCTCTGTGTCCCCAGCAAGAACCCAGGGCATTCCAGGCACCCTGCTGAGTCCTAACCACCTCCACCCCCACTCTCCTCTTAGGTTTGAAGACCTTTGTGACTTCTCAAGTATGTGGCCCATCTGGATGCCACATTCTGGAAACTGAAAGCCCCTTCTAGTCCTCTGGCTGAGTTCCACCAGGCTCCACGCCCAGATACTTACAATTCCTTTGCTGTCCTGTTCTCCGAGACCCCTATTTATGGAATTTTGTCTCAAAATCTGAAATTGTAGACCATTTGCACATTCAACACTGGGAAATAGACTACTGAAAACCAATGCTACAATACATGGAAGGGAAGATAATTTCACATTAAAATGAAATACATAGCCTGTTTTTATTTGGCATTTAGGCCATACCACTGAGAAAATCTTATGCATTCACAATATTATAGTTTAATATGTGACAGTAAGAGTGTATTTCTGAATAATGTCATGTATTTTAAACACACAGTGTCTTGCAGATGAAGACATTACAAGTTTATTTATAAGATTCATTTCAAAAGGTACATATTAACACATATTTTTCTCTTTCTAACACCTCAACATAGAGCTATGGCCAGACATAACAGCATGAATATGTGATCCTAGCAGTAAAGAGTCTGTAATTATTTGACCATAAATGATAGCCAAGAACCTAAATACCAATAATAACTTTGTGATTTCCAAGTCTTTGCCCCACAGAAAGAAAGTTAATTTATAAATTAGCCTTGGTAGATACACACAATCATCACCCCTGGCAATGGGCAAAGAGATATCTTGTTGGCAGTGATGTTCTTCTATCAGTCAGGGCAGAGCAGACATCAGTTCTTTGTTCATCCTAGATTGATGCCTGGCTTGGTGGCCTAAGCTATTTTATGACTAGAACACATAAAATCAAATCAGATCAAATCCAGGCAGCAGCGCAGCGTGGGAGGAGGAAGACAGACAGAGACCTGTGTTCTACCATGCCAAACGGTTAAGGTGAGAAAAAAAATGCCCATAGACCTGCCCTCAGACCCACAGGGCACTGATTTTTTTGATGAATAATTGTCTTTTTGTCATGCCTGAGCTGGGTTCTGTTAGAGGCGCAATCCTATCTAGATGGAATCTAGTTTGTGTGCTCTGTTCCTCTGCTTGAGAAGAACGAGGAACACGGTGAGGAGAGAAAGTCAATGTAGTTAGAGGGGGCATGCTCCTAAATGCGAACACTTTGAAGAAGCACAACAGACTGAATTTCTTGAAGAAAGTTGGTTGACAATTTCTCATTAGTAGCTAAAGATCAAAAATAGATTATAAGAAGGAAAACATGAACAAAAAAGAGAGACTAAGTATTTACTTGCGCATAGTACAACTCTCATCAGAGGATGACTGTGGGCCCGAGTCCAATGTGCGAAGCAGAAAGAGTATACGCTCTCGGTTGCTTCCCTTCTATACGTTCCTCAAGTATCCACGAGGGATAACTTTGTTTGCTGTTTTGGGTCTTGGCCAATGCTTTCAACTTCTCTTTTTCCTATTTAGATACAAGTAAAAGAGTCTGCAATGGCTGTGTTCTCACTAAGTCCTGAATAAGCAAGCAGAGCATGATGATATCAGGGACAGGGTTTATACAAACTGACACCATGCCATGTCACGTCTCACAATAATGATTTCAAGCATCTCCTAAAACAAACAGCAGCACTAAGATGGATACTAATTTCCCATGACTTTTAAAAATAACAACTTCCCAACTTCTGTGGCCTGATCATCTTCTACTTGTTTCAGTAAAAATGGGAAGCAGCTTTGTATAAATATAAGGATATGCTTGTGAGTCATGATGACCAGTCACATGTGCCCTACCCATCCCTCCATACAGTTATATAGCTATAAATCCACCTGTGTCCCACAGTGAAGAAATATTAGCCCTGGAAGTGGTCAGAACTGGCAAGAAAATATGAAATATCTTTGCCTGAGGCTCTGGAAGCATAAAGCAATAGTCCTTTTAAACTGATGAAGAAATCACACTTAATACATTTAGTCAGTGTTATGTGGATTAACATTCTGTGATTCATACAGATTAAATTCCAGTAACATGGCTGACCCTCTGCAGCTAGCTCATTGACTGGGAGGAAGGTCCACTACTAGAGTAACCACGTTACAAAGCCCAAATGCTTCTCCTTTTGATCTATTCTAGATTAAGTTACATTTCTATCACATAGCTCCAAGACCCCCAATTAGCACCCTGTGATTTTTTTTTTATGAAACAGCATGTTGTAGAAATCACATAATAACAAAAACTGCAGGCAATTTTCACAGAAGGTCAATATCAGTCATGCAAAAAGAACTCTTATCCATTTACCACTTCTTCAATTCACACACACAGGAAATCAGTGCCTTGTTTTCTGAAATATCTTTGAGTTCTTGTGTGGGTGGGAGGGGTCTTCTAATTAAATCATTACACAGTTTAATTAAAATGCCAGAAACACATTGATTTGTCAAGAAGTCATTATGCATTTTAAAGCATTAATTTTTTAATTAGACTAAAATTCTAGAGAGTTTTCTTTCCTTAATTAAAAAAATTAGCATGGGATCTCCATATTTGTTGTGTGGAACTATCATGTTCTATAAGTCATGGGTGCCATCTAGACCCATGAATACTGTGACATCCAGAATAGCGTCTGAGGTTTTGTTGTTGTCTGTTTATTTGGGTGGTTGGTTCTGTAAGGCTTTGTTTGTTTGGGGCTTGCTGCTGTTCTTTTCACATCACATTATTGTTTTGAGGCAGGATCTCATGCATCCCAGCTTGGCCTCCAACTTGCCCTGGAACTGACAATGACACAGAAGCTCAGAGACTGACCTCCTTGCCTCCAGTACCAGAGAGATGGGCTTACAGGTATGTCCCACCATGCCCAGTTTGATGCCAACACTGAGTAGCAGTTTAGCCTCACAGAAACAGGAGTTTGTTCCGTATAGAAGGGAAGACCTTTCAACCTATTTCAAGTGAAGGTTTGTAAAGTACAATCCCAGAAGGTAAAGTCTATTTGGAAGCTCCTACGAACCTCTTGGCAGAAAAGGCTGTGGACAAAGCTAAAATCTCTCACCCAGAAGTTAACAAATAGGCAAGTGTAGTCAGGAAAGGAGACTGTGAGATTCTGTTAATAGAGGAAAGCAAGGTCTTACCTAGATAAGAGATATGACAGAGCTTACATGCACACAGGTATACCCCCCCACACACATATGTATACACACACACACAAACACACACACACACACACACACACACACACACACACACACATATATATATATATATATATATATATATATATATATATAATATATATGTTGGGAGGGTTGGTTAAAACCATTAGGATTAAATTATCTATAAACAATGTTGGACTATTTCATACATCAACCATGGCTCAATAACGCCAACAGATGATTGAACACATGGACATGTACATGTGACCCAGATTCCAAGGAGGATAAGACGCCTTTAGACAGGGATATTTATATTTAAAATGACTCATTGTACAGAAAAGTGTCCAACAAGACAAAAAAAAAAAAAAAAAGAAGAGAGCTTACAAGCAGGACATTAATTTTGTTGTATAATGGTCTCAGGTAGTAATAAGGAAGTGATTTAGTAATCGTTATTAAAACAAAGTAGAGTATTGCCACAGGCAATGTCAGGAGATGAAGCCGCATTTCACTTTAAAAACACTTTCTTGCATTCAGAATTCTTTGAGATGAGAAGCCATCTGTGAAACTGCTTGCAGCTAAGTGGGAGTTTTTAAACAGCTTATCTTTTGATAATGCTTGTTAATCTAGCATAGCAACGAATTTCTTTATAATATTATATATGTATATACTTATGTGTATGTATATGTATATACTCTTGCATATTTAGATCTTAAAAGTTGGAGAAGCATGAATTTATAAACAGCATTTCAAAAGAGGATATTTAGTAATATATTTGATTAATACACCGGTTTCTTTTCCTGAACCCTTGAGAAGAATTGAGTTATGACCAGGAGTGGTAGCACACACTTGTAACCTTGCACTTAGTAGGCAAATGTAGGAGGATCTCTGTGCATTTGAGGCCATTCTGAATGATATTATAAAACCCAGTCTCAAAAACAAAACATCAGAGGATTAAGTTATGTGCTATTCCCTATACCTACTTACTAATGTGTGTGTACAAATACGGATAAACACATGTATTCAGAAAGTTCCTGCTTCACATGTATGCAAAGCAGATTGGTAAGCAGGGTTACTACAAATGTCATTTACATATTCTGTGTGAAACTCCACTCTGGCAGCCTGATAATAGGCAAGCTTCCAAAGCTTAAGTATATTCTCAGAGTGACCCAGTTCACTCAATCACTCCCCAGATACAATGAGAGGCTACTGAAGGGTCCCAGACTATAGCGGATTTGAAGTCTTTGTCCTTATTTCAGGATACCTTTGTTCCAATAACAATAGGTGACATCCCACATAATACAGTGCCATTTGTACAACTGCCTGCTGAAACTTCCTGTTTAGAATGAGGCAGAGGGATTTCTGAAAAGCCTGGGGAGGTTAGTGAGAAAGAAAGACAAACAATGCTGCTATTTCCAGGATTTTCTCTCACTGGAAATGAAACTAAATGTTTGGAAGTCAAGGGAAAGGACAGCATTTCAAAAAAGAAACCAACATCATTAGGACTGAATTTATACAAGTGTGAATTAAGCATGCTGCTCAGAAGATAGGCATGCATTCTGAGACAAATTCATCCAAGGACTCTGTGTAGATCACATGGTATCCTGCTTAGTTCTCTTGAGATTGAAAGTTAGGAATAAAAGTTGTAGTTTTCCAAAGATCACTATGTATAAAAATAACAGACAATGTTACCTCAATAGTTTGTTGTTTCTGTTGTGATCATAAAAAGAGAAAGTGTATATGTTCTATCTCAGTGTGGGAGAAGGGGGTGTCTCCGCAGGCCCATGCCAAGGCATCCCTTCCTCCTGAGGGACCAGCCATGGACAGTATAGCATGGAATTGAGTTTATTTAAGGCATGGGGAGGAGAGTTAATAGGGTAGCAGAGGCAGAGAAAGGCAGAGAGAAGGAGAGAGTAGAGAAGTAGAGGCTGGCCAAGACCATGTGGAGAGATGGGGAAAAAGAATAGGGAAAGAAGGGGCAAGAGGCAAGAGAGTAAGAGAACAAGGGAGTAAGATCAAGAAGAGGGCAGGGCAAGCAGCCCTCTTATAGTGGGCCAGGCCTACCTGACTGTTGCTAGGTAACTGTGTGGAGGAGCATACCTGGCTGTTGCCAAGTAACTGTGGGGGTGGAGTCCAGACAGAGTACCAACAGTTCCCCAGTCCCTTTTCCCCTTCTCCTTTCCCTTCAAAACAGTCCAAGCTGGCTTCTAACCTAGTGTACAGTCAAGATTGACCTTGAAGTCTTGACCTTCCTGTCTATGGCTGAAATGACAAGTGTGCCCCATGCCACTGGAGTGGTGCTGGGGAAGCTACACCCCGAGACCAAATTTTTGAAAATTAATTTCATACCTTATTTTTAGCATGTCTAAACTTGTTAAAAAAAAAAAAAAGACAGCAAAGCAAATAAAAGATTCTTTTTTTTAACGTGAGTGTGTGTGTGTGTGTGTGTGTGTGTGTGTGTGTGTGTGTGTGTGTGTGTGTGTGCTTTTCTTTGTGTATGTACAGATGACTTCACAAATCAGAATAGGGGTTTAGGTCTCCTGGAGCTAAAGTTTCAGGTAGTTATGAGCTCTCTGAGGGATTGTGGGTGCAAGGAACCAAGCTCAAGAGTTCTGATAGAGGAGCAGCTACTGTAAAAAGCTTATCCACCCCTCTCGCCACAAGGTAGCGTCTTAATAAGGTATTGTTAAAGAATAATGCACTGGATCTAAAGAGAGATAAAATTTTACAGAATGATTCCTTAGTCTCCTTCTGGAAAGGAACTCAACAGATAATTTCAGGAAATGGATCCACACATGGGCTGGAAGTACTATAAAACAAGAGTTATTTCATTATTGTGTATCCACGAGACATAGAACATGGAATTTTGCTTCATTCTGCTTCCTAGTTGGTAGATGGCAGATGGAGATAGTTGGTAGCTAGTACTTGGAACGTGGAAAAAGGTCAATATATAGGATATATTGTGTTCTTGCCCCTTAGAAGTGAGAAATAGGGCAAAAGAGCTTTAAATGTACACTGAAAGCTGATGTGTTGGGCCTCAAAGCAGCAGTGATTAAGGGGTGAGCCTTTGGGAATGTGATCTTCCCGTGAGTGGTCTTCCACCATGGAGAGATTAACCCATCTATGGACTTGTAACTTAATGGGCATGCATTCTTGGCCTTTTGACTAATGTCAAATATAATTTAATAAACTATTGGTGATGATAGAAACTATAGAAGATAGAACCTATTTGGGTGCATACCATGGGTGGGTACATCTTGCCTTCTTCTCTGCCTTTCCTTCTCTATATCCCTCTCCCAATCCCTTTCTCTTCTGGTTGTCATGAAGTAAATTTCTAAGATGTTCTGTCCGACAAAGTCCCAGAAGCAATGAAGTCAGGTGACCTGTGATGCTGACCCAGTTGCATTTTTCTTCCTACACTTTAAGTTATTAAAAGCATTTCCTAGTGGAGAGTTTGCTAACATTCCCATCTTTATTCTCTTTGGAATCTTGGGTTTTGGTAAAACATGAAAATATTGGAGTACTTCCAAGATAATTTTCCAACAGAATCAACAGAATTTTCTAACAGATAAATTCTTGTGGATGATAACACGTATCCTACAGCAAAAAAAATGTGATTCTGATGTGGGCCTTGGTTTTATATGGAAAGCAAATAAACCTCAACAGTGGTTAGTTGGTGCTATATAAATAAGTGAAAATACTAATCTGCATCCATTTTATTTTAGGAGAGAACACTATTAAAACGGTGGCCCAAGAAGACAACATAGTTACAAAAATATGCCTTTAACAGCTTACATTTATTGAGCAGTTAGTATATGACAATTATTGTCAATATAATTGATCATTCCCATTTTAATCCTTGAAGAGAAATACCAATACTAATTTTATATAATGAATGAGAAAGAATGGAGGCTGTCAAGAGGCTGAAATGCTTGCCCCAAACCACTCAGTGTAGAATGGAAAATCAGTAATGAAACACAGATGGGAAACTCCAGCTCATGCCTTCTCACCATGCTGGACTGCTTCCCAAGAAGAAATTTTCCTCTCAATTGGGATTTCATAAACTGTGGATTCAGAACTTGAAATCAAATCACAGAGCTTCCAGGTAAGAATTACATGGATGGACTTAGGTTACATGAAAGTCCAAAGATCTAAACCATCTAGATCTATATCAAGGCTTCCAAAGAAAACCAAGTATCATCCTTGTCAAGTGCATGGAGATGCACATGTAGGATTCCTCTTTGAATCACAGTGTCTCACCTAAAAAATTAGAATAATGTTAGATAGCTCAACACATTAATAGCTCTCTACTCATGTGATAGTCTATAACTACAAAAACAAAATCACTGTTTTATGGCACTGGCCATGTTCTGTGATGTAAACTCTCTTATCAGGATCCACTTGATGCCGCCAATGGCTATTGTGGGACAACTAGCACAACAGAAAATGGTGAATCATAACAAGTAGAGACTTTATGTTTTCATTCAGCGAACCCCTCCATCTATTATTTTTGAGGAAGAGACTCTTCAACCAGTTTATCCATTCATTTGTTTTTAAGTCTACTACTTATTTAGTCAGTAAAAAGAGTTGTTGACCTTGAGGGTAGACTAGTATACAAGATAATTGTCTACCTTCATGAAGTTTCAATTTCGATGGAAGTTTTATGGCTTGAATATAACCATGCTCCCTGCACCCACCACCATGCACATGCATCCAGACACACATTTAAATAGTAGGCCTCCAAGTTGAGGATATATTTTGAAGACTAGGGGATGTTTAGGAGATAGAATGAGGCTAGTGGAAAAAGGACACAGTGGGTGTCTGGTTACTTCATGATTCCTAATCTGTTACATCTCCGCTTTCCATCACTAAGTCGTACTCTTTCCATCAAGGATGGAATCTTCCTACCATGCCTTCCCCATTGTAAGAAGCTTAAATCGCTCTGTAACCAGAGATCAAAATAAAGCTTTTCCACTTTAGTTGCTGTTGTCAGGTATCTGGTTACAGTTCTACAAAAGTCATAACAGGATCATAAGCAGATCATAAATAAGTGAATGAATGAATATCAAGTCATTTGCTCATAGAAAAGAATCTTGTATTATAGCCTACTTTAAGACTATAAAAGAGAAGTAGTCTTTCCTTTAAATTCTACATTTTTAACTAATTAGTTTTCATGTATATATTTTGCCTGCATGTATACATTTGTACCACGTGAATGCCTGCTGCCTGTAAATGACAGAAGGGGGTAGAGGGTTACATTCCAAGAGATTCTAGTTGCTGATGGTTGAGAGATACTATGTGGGTGCTAGAAATTGAACCTGAATCTTCTGGAAGAACATCAATTGCTCCCAGTCATCTTAACTGCTGATCCATGCCTCCAGTCCCCAGCTTCTGTATTTTATAAACAAATAATCTTAAACTTGCTTCTACTGTAATGTGTTTTTCCACTAAATGCAAGCAGGGAATTCATATCTTTCCCCAACAAAATAATGAAGCAAAATTGCAGCATAGTAACCCCACACTAGAAGACTAGACACAGAAGATCTTCAGAGCCTCCATGAATTCCACTGTTGGTGTTGTAGTCAGTAAGAAGTAAGACAATCAACATCTTTATTCTTAGGAATTTGGCTTTATGGAATGTGTCAGGTCAATTCCTTGCTAGAAAAAAAAAAACAAAATAAAACTCACTGGAGCCAGTGAGACCAGGCTTCCCAGGACTGAGCAGACGGCAGCGAATGGGCCTGTGTACACAGTGATAGCTGCCCATACCCAGAATGTTATGTCTAAATGAATGAGTAGGAGAGAGGTTACCATGAAGATGCTAGAGAGTGAGTTGAATCAGAAATAAGAAGAGGCTGATCATTCTGTTGATTGAGGTAGATGCTCATCATTGACTTTAAATTGCAATCAGAGGCAAAACAATAAAGGAATGGCTTATCCCAGTAAGGGGAAGAAATTATTTCTTTGTGTCTTAAAGAGATTTCCACTACCAGCAAGCATTCTAATACACTATTTTGAATATGGAATACTCAATTCAAATTGATATTATTGTTATGCTAATATCATATCCCTAACTTAATAGATAAAGGGCAAACCAACTATAGGTGTATAACAGGTGACTAGAAGGCTAGCTATAAACAGTGAGGTGTGATAGGGTTACTGATTTCTCTGTGTTCTTACAATATCATCATTGTGTTTCAGATTCCTCTGTATTTTCTACAATAAAACATCAATGTGACCTTGACTTTTCTCACTTTTTTCATATATGATAAGGGATACATCATCATCATCACCATCATCACCATCATCATCATCATATACATACATACATACATACATACATACATACATACATACATACTGGAACTTGCATTAAAGAAGATTATATTAATAAAGATGGTATTTTATACATTGCAGTCAGTATCTGACACCTGTGTTATATTCTAGTTAATATATTTATTATGGCTTACCACTCCTTATTCTTTATCGTACCTTCTTTTAAGACAAACAATCCCAGACTTCAAGATTTTACATAAACCCTACTACTGCTCAGTTCAAACTTCTGTCTCTAAGGAATTGTTTAGCTAAATGTTCCAGTAGAAATAGTTAAAGGTTCCACCTAGAGGCTGTCTAATAGTGTTTTCCTGTATGTCTTACTTCCTGTTGGTCAGTCCTCAATAGGGAGGCAAAGGTTACAGTCAATTTAGTCTGCTCAAGGGCAGGATATTCTGACTCTCAAGCTGTCCAATCTTATGATCTATTGCTCAACCAATATTCATCATTTGCAGATCTCCCTGGGAAAACTTAAATTTCTATCTTTATAGTATGCTGAAGAAAGAACAACATGGCATACTTTTTCCAACTAAGGCAACCTGTTGAGAAAGTCCCACCACTGAGACTATGACAGTCTCTTTGGCCCCACCCACATGTGTATTTCTTCCACAAGGCACTTCATGCCCAACTCAGCTAGCTTCTCCTTTGACCCCCAGTTCTTCTCCCAAGATTTACACCAAGCAAGTTCTTCTCTTGCATTTGCAGTTTTGAATATTGACCTGGAGTCCATGTGGGCTTGTTTCAATGGCTCAATCTTTTCCCTTAAAGACAACAAGCCCTCTAAGTACTAAATAGCAGAAGACATGCTTGCTGCTGGGAGCACCAACATAAGTCAAATAAAAATCCCTTAGGTTGGGCTGCTCCCCCTGGTAGAGAAGATCTTGTAAGTTTGAACAGATCATGAGAAGGACAAAAGTCCTGGAAACAGAAACTACTGTGTAAGAAACTCTTTCTGCGATATGACTGGAGGCAACCACCCTTTTCCCAGAAACTCATGCCTGTCCCTGTCTGCCACTGTTCAGACAAGAAATGGCACAAATAACATCTATGTGCTCTCTCTCCCTCTCCCCACCCTCTCTCCCTTCCTTCCAATTCTCCCCTTTTCTTTTCCTCTTTATCTTATTTTTATTCCTATTTATCTCTCTTCTTTTCCTTCCAAGAACTATGTGCTCTTGAAATGGACGAGATAAATGGTAAAATTCGGGAGAGGGGAATAGATAGAATGAACACATTACAGGGGAAGCCTTTGGATGCAGGGATAATGGCAGCTTCTCCCTGCAGCTGAAGAACCCTGGGAACAAAAGCCAGCAGCAAGCATTGTCTGGCCTTGGTGGGAAAGGATGTGTCTAGCCTTGCAGAGATTTGATGTGCCAGAGTGGGGGGGATACTCATGCCCCCCCACCTGCTCAGAGAAGAAGCTGATGTGGAAATGGGGGGAAGGATGGTGGGACAGGGTCACCAGGGATGAGGCAGTGAGCAGGATATGTAGCGAACAAGTTAAATAAATAAATAAATAAATAAATAAATAAATAAATAAATAAATAAAAGCCAGCAGAAGGCTTGCACGTGTGACTCTCTCNATTGGAGGTCAAGAAATAGATAAAGGAATGGTCTCAACCAAGAGAAGCCATCTGAGGATCTCCCTGAATTGACCCCCATTAGTTTTCACTGCAGTATCTATTGCTCTTGTATATAGGCAACTGTGGCAACACCAAAACCCCTGACTCAGACCATTGTCTTCGGTGAGTTAATCAGGAAGATTCAGCACCTTTAGGGAAAATAATAGGAAAGATGACACAGGTCTCTATCTGGGTTCCTTTTGTTACTCACAGAAAGAAGTTCATGAATTCACAAGGAAATACCATGGATTGATATGGCTTATCTCTTTCAATTTGAAGCAGTTCTCAAAGTAGGCAGAGAGATTAAAAGCAAACATCATATTCCCTCTATGTAATATAGGCTCTCTCCCCTTCCATGTGGCATTTTCTCAAAGGCGCTTCCATGCCAAGAAAATTCAGACAACAAGGCAATGATGAGTTACATAGTTCTGAAGCAATGGAGATCAAATGAGATATGAACACAGCCCCCAAAACAAAAGGATCAGACTTATGAATCCAAGAGTTCATTGAACAAAGGCACGCAGGCTATAGGAAAAGGCTACAACACAAAATGAACAAGATAAAACACAGTGAAATACTGCTTGGTTTTAAAGCCTATTCACATTTAGATATTTATCTTGTATGAAGTGAGGATAGGCATACTCATTCCATAGGATGCATCCGGTGATCAGAGAACAGCTTACAGGAATTGCTTCTCTCTGTGTGTATTTTCTCTTCTCATGACTTCTAAGGATTGAACTCAGACTGTCAGGTTTGGCAGGAAATACCTTTATCCGCTGATCTGTCTCTCTGATTTTAGAATTAAGCCAAGAGCTGGTCATTCTCCATTTTTGAGCCGGACAAAATTAACCTCAATTGCAGCAACTCATTTCCAGTCCTGAAATACACACATGGCTCATTATCACTTATGGGCGTCTCTCCATGCACAGATAAACTACTCTCTGGGCATCACCCATGCAAAGATCTCATCAGCACGTGGAGGGCATGTGATATAAAGCACGTCCACAAGGGAAGAATTATCTTTTACTGGCAATCTGTGAACACTACGGAAAAAAGACTCTTCCGTGATAGAATTATAAATGCTGGCCCATCAAACAAATACCTCACGTCTAAACCCTGGGCGAATATTGAATGCCATTTTTTTTCCTGCTTGGCATTTTGATGTAACTATGAAATAATATCAAATAATTTTGTGTTTACATATGCCAGGTGACAAACTGCATATGCACAATTACAGCGTTTAGTAAGGAATTTTACAGGCATCTAATGCATAATGAAAATTCTGTATTGAAATATACATTCTCTCCTACAGCTTTATGTGTATTAGACACAGAGGAGACAGGAGAGAATCTTCCAATATTGGAAGCACACGCCAATTCAATTCTTTCATAACTCACTATTGTGCATGAAGCCAGAGGTGGAAGAAGTCAGCAGAATATCAAGGAGGAAGCAAAACTAAAAATGAATTATAATAAATACTATTGAAGTGATTTCTGCGGGTGTGAAAATTAATATTTTTGTGAGAGGCTACATTGGTCAACAATTTTACATCAACCTGACCATTCAGAAATAAGATGATTGCCATTTAGAACAAGATGATAGACAGTAGCTCAGAGTGTTTTTTTAGCCTTTCCTTCCTAAAAGAACATGAATATAAGCAATGGTATAAATGAATCTACTCAGCACCATGAAACATTTAGAACCAAACAAATCACTTTCTAAATACCAGGGTTGTATACTATAATTATCCAGATAATTGTCACAGATCTCTGAATCTGGCAGGGTTGATTAATCCTCTTCATTGGCAGGTTTAATTTAATCTATTCGTTGAATATCGATGTATGCCTACCACTAAAGAAGACTCTCTGATAATCAAAGAACATCTCTCCTAGCTAATTTTACAGGCATCTAATCTAAGATAGCCTTTTTTTCCATTAAAACAACGTAATTTAGTTTTAATTCTTAATTTCAATATTATTTTTCCAGTGGAGTATTTTCTAAAACACTTGAGCACATTTTGTAATTACAGATGATCTGCTACCAAATGCTCTAAGATGTTCCTAAACCTATGTTTACTTTAAACAAAGTTTAAACTAAAGATTTAATATTGTTGAGTAAATTTCCAAATATCTTAAAGAAACCACTCAAAAGCCCAGTGTTTGTTTATGTTGTGGCAGATACACTTGAATTACAAATTTTAAAATGCATTAAAAGTGCTTTGGGGCTAACACCTGTATCATCAGTTGGCAAGTGTCTTGGCTGATTATTATACACCAGGGCACATGCTAGTATGGATGCCAATAGTGGTGGCAGGGGATGAGATTGCCAGTAGACTTTTTGCAGGCACCAGCATAATGCTGCTGTTTGAGAATTTCTCAATTTTCTTTTTTTTAAAGGTAATAAAGTTTTAAAATTATATAATAAAATTTTTAAAAAACTAATACATCGGAGTTAGACAAAGCATACAAACAGGGGACAAAAGCCCAAGAGAAGGAGCCAGAAACAGAGACATGTTTGTCAGTACTACCAGGGTTCCCATACGAACCCAAACAGGAAGCTATATATAGTATATACACAGGGGACCCGGTGCAGACCCGTGCCAGCCCTGTGCTTGCGGCCTCAGTCTTAGTGAGTTCATACGCACTTTGAAAATGATTTATTTAGAGGGCCTTGGGTTTGTGTGTGTGTCCTCTATCACCTCTGGCTCTTAAACTCTTTCTGCCTCCTCTTCTATAGGTTCTCTGAGACCTGGGGGACGGATTTGATGGAGACAACCTATTTTTGCTAAACTATTTCAAGGTCTCTGTCTCTCTGTCTCTGTCTCTGTCTGTCTGTCTCTGTCTGTCTGTCTCTGTCTGTCTGTCTGACTCTCCGTCTGTCTGTGTCTCTCTCTGTCTGTGTCTCTGTCTGTCTGTCTCTCTCTATCTCTCTGTGTGTCTCTCTGCCT
>NC_034605.1:10846698-10853571 GCF_900095145.1 Mus pahari
TTTCCCCACTTTCTCCTCTATCAATTTCAGTGTCTCTGGTTTTATGTGGAGGTCTTTGATCCACTTAGACTTGAGCTTTGTACAAGGAGATAAGAATGGGAGTGGGTGGGTAGGGGAGCAAGGGTGGGGGGGTATAGGGAACTTTCGGGATAGCATTTGAAATGTAAATAAAGAAAATTTAAAAAAAAGAATAAATGGATAAGTAAAACAAAACAAAAAAAGAGAAAATATCAAAAAACATATTTTATACAAATATATTTTATAATATATATTTAAAAAAGACAGCATTCTTAGAGTCCAAAAAGTATGTTTTTAGAAAAATCATCAAGGTAATTATATAAAAAAAGAAATGTTCCAGATTTTAAAGAAAAAAAAAATGTTTTCACATTCGAGAGAGAAAAAAGTCCAATAACAGGATATTTCCCATTCCTAAATGATGAAGGCAACCATGAAATATTTACAACTGGTAAAATGAATTTAAAAAAAATAAAACTCAAACTAAGAAAATATCTTTTTAAGTATTATGTTGGGAAGTAGACTTTTTTTATTTTAGTTTTACATATTAATTAATTCTGTTGTATGGACATCACCATAGGTCCTGTTTATCTAACGGGCTTTAGTCAAGGCTGTTCAGAAAAAAGGAGAAGAAATGTTATTGTTGTTGTTGTTAATGTTGTTTTCCCTAAGGAAAAGTTTTTCATTACTGTGGTGTTTTCAATAAAAATAACACCAATATGCTCAAATATTCAAATGTTTAGTCACTAGAGAGTGGGCTGTTTGGAAGGATTAGAAGGTTTAGAGTTGGTATGGCCATCTTTGACAAAGTTTGTCACTGGGATGGTCTTTGACATTTCTATCTTTCCAGGGATTAGGATGTAAAACTCTCAGCTAATTCCTTAGCACCTTGTATGCTTGTCTGCTGCCATGTTTCCTGCCATGCCAGTAATAGACTAACCTCTAAAACTGTATGTAAGTAAGCTCCAAATTAAATGCTTTCCTTTAAAAAAAAAAAAAAAAAAAGCATTACTGGGTAATGAAGAACAATGTGAATAAGATTCCTGGATTCATGAACTATGATTTTTTTTTTTACAGGTGCTTCAGTCCCTGTACATTGAAGTCTCTATGAGACCCTAGCTGCATCATGAAACTGCCACAGATATAGTCTAAGGACAACTGGGAAAGAACTCTGTCTTGGTATGCCCCTCGTCTTTGTAAAATATCAATGATAGAAGTTTTCATAACAAAGCTACTTTCCATTGCATGTTTTACTCTTATAAATTATTTCTTTGAATTTTTTTCTTTGAAAAATATATTTATAATGAACAAATACAAATAAATAGATAGATAGATAGATAGATAGATAGATAGATAGATAGATAGATAGGATAGATAGATAGATAGGATAGATAGATAGATAGATAGATAGATAGATAGATAGATAGATAGATAGATAGATAGATAGATGTGTTTGACCCAGTTGACAAATGGAACTGTCTTTCTGAAGTTAACCAGCTAGCTTAGTGTTTTCTGTTCCTCTGGGATTGGTTCCTTTGTTGAGGTAATTTAGTTGGAATCTAGCATGAGTTTTCTTGCCTTCAAGGACCCTGATTTATTTTAAAAAATGCACAGAACTTGAACAAATTGTGGAATATAACCAAGAAAGATGTTATGTAATTTAGGCTGGGGTTGGGGGAGGCATACCGGACTTGCAGCATGACTTGTGTTGCAAACCATGATCACTACTAAGTGGTTGTTTGAGAAAATGGATGGAGAAAGCCCACAGTGTTTCTACACTGACTGTACTTGTCAGAAAGTGTTCAAAGAGAATTCCTTAGGAGAACAGCAAGTATCTCTCTGTGATGTTGCTCTGTTCTTGGGCACTCATGTCCGTCTGAAAAGAATAACGCCAAACGCACATGCGTTCATCAAAAGCCATGGAGAAGTAGCTTGTAACATCTCCCAGCCTTCATCTCTCTCTCTCTCTCTCTGAGATTATCTTTTAATAAATAGCACTGACTTTTCTTTCTTTTTACCCAACACGTATAATAGGAGTGTATTCACACACAAACCCTCAGTTTTGACCTGCGAAGTCATCTTCTGACACTTAAAACTCCACTTCCTGTATTCGGGGTCAGATTCTCCATTTTCATTTTCCCCTCTCTGACTCCATTTTCACCCCATCATAGGTCAGGATGAATGGATTCTATAGACATTATTTGTTTGTGATCACATAGATTTTAAAACACATAAAGTAGTCAGACAGAACCTGAAAAAGTAAGTTTACTGTAGATTTCCTTTTCATGAGAGAGTATGAGGTTTCCGTTTACTGAAGTCCTATTAGATGGTTAAGAATTGAGGAGCTGAGGATATGGCTCAGTAGGTTAGAGCTCTGCTGTCCAGGCAAAAGGCCCTAAGTTCAAATCTCCAGAATGTATGTGAAACAAGCATACCTGAAACCCCAGTGCTGAGCTGTGGGGACAAGATAACCTGTCCAGACAAACTAGAGAGCTACAGATTCAGTAAGAAAACATCAGTTAAGGGAGTAAGGGATTTTCCAAGGTCATTGCTTACTTGAAACCTTTGTATTCACCCATCAGAGTGTGTTTTTGGTTTGTGTCTTTCACCTGCAAATTCAATGGTTTTCTCATCTTGACTAAACACTAGTAATATGGTTCTGTACTAGAGCAGCGCTTGTGCTTTTAGGTATGAGAATAAACTAATTTAAGTTACTTCCTTGTTCTTGACAGTTTCATGACAGTAGATCCTATCCTCCTGGAGAGATTAGGCACCTCAGTATATGATCATTTTTACTTTCTTATTACATTGAAAACTTTCACATTGTGCTTTATAGCTTCTCATCAGCATGCCTAAAATGCCAACATCATTAATCTTGATTTTCAGGGCCAAATTAGAAATAGTTGAACACAAGTACTATGGTATCATGGCAGTCAATCTGATGGCTGTTCACTGACTAGTAGAGATATTGTATACAGAGTGTGGATACACTGGACAAAAACATAGTTCAAATCCTAACTGGGATTAACCAAGAGAACATAAGATTTAAGTATGCTATTCAAAAATGGCATGGAATTTAAATGCAATCTATAGCTGATTTATGGAAATTCGCAATAAATATTTTCAGACTACAGTTGACTTCAGGAAGCAATGTTATAAATTACATGAGAAAGGTGCTAAGGTAAATAAGACCATTTTATAAAAATATCTGAAAGATTCTAAGGTAATGTTATGCTTTATAAAATTATCAAAGGGATGAGCTAATTTAACAAGGGGACAAACTGTTCTAATGAATTAGTCATTAATACTTCTATTCTAAAGGATATTTATGAGATGACTTTATAGATGTCCTTAGTAATGATTTTGAACTTATTCAATATTCACAAATGCCACTTGTGACTTGTATAAATTCCTCTAAGTACCACATTCAGTCATCAAATCCCTTATGGTACTTCCTTCAGATATATCTTTTTATATGTCCTCTCTTTTTTTCCTGTTCTTCCCTAACATAATGAGGTTCAATAAAGAACAGTTTAAAGAAGAAAGAGGGCGAGAGTAATTATCCTATTGTGGCCATTTGTGCCAAAGTCAACAGACTCTAAGGCTGCAAGGCTCTAACGACAATGTCTTTTTTTCAAAGTCTATGGTCTTTTAAATAGCTTCTGTTGTCATGGGGCCATACATGACAAAGACTGGCAAATTGGAAGAAACAGGTGAAAGTATCAGATTGGATCTATTTCTATCTAGTTGTAGTTGTGTGCAATGCTTAGCTGACATAAAGCAAGAGGAAGGAAAGAAGGTAGCTGCAGTGTTAGTGTCACACCTAGGAAAGTTCTATCAGTAAGTTTGAGAACATGTGCATTATATCCTCTCTTATCTGCTCTCAAGGATGAAGCTACGCTATGGTGTCAACATGTGTTCTATTGTGTAATGGTCTTAGGGCCATTGAGTTTGGTTCACTCCTTGACCCCCACTCAAATATTCTCTCTCCAACACACCTCAGAAAACCAGGGTCTCCCTGCTCCATGGGGTTTCTTTGTCTTCCCCTTTCCTCTCCTCCACACATTTTATCATGTTACCATGACTTCCTTCATGATTCCTTACTCACATAAAGCTCATGGCTTTATTGTGAACTCCCAACCAGAAACAGTCTTCCTTCTTTCCTGTCTCTGGGTCAGATAAAGATAAAGAATGTCTCTTTTATGGACCACAGTATTAATTAGTAACTGTCTAATTAACTGTCTAGTGTGAGGTCGGGCCATTGTTTCCAGTGTAATCCATACTGTCTCTTGCTTTCTCCATTAATATTCTCAAACTATAATCTAACCATGGCTTAAATTTTCTTGGTTTAATCTTTAAATCCAAATGAAATTCAAATATTAAATCGAAAGCCTTTATCTGACTCACTAGCATGCTTATTAGCTCTCAACCCTGTCCTTCTGAATTATCTATCGCTGCATATTGTCCGGTACAGCCTGGCTGCCTTACCTATCCACCTGCCTTCCCTGAAGTGTGCCCCCAGGTATTAAAGGGCCTGCATCTGCAAGAGCCTGTCCTTTAACCTAGCTAGCTCCCTGGTGTGTTCCAGTAATACCTTAAGAGGCCTCTTCTGATTGTGTCTTGCCATCATAAACTATGCCTCACCATCCCTGCTACCATAGAACTTTACACATGTGTGCACGCACACACACACACACACACACACAATGTGCTCTACTCATTCTACTAGTGCTCAATAGAATGTTTTGAGAATACTGAGTGGAGAGGCAGTAAACATTTGTTGGCCACACTATAATCTCATGACTGAGTGCCCCACTGCCTGGATTGCTGTTTGGTCTGAGTTCAGATCTATTCTTATATGCGTGCTTTATTCTCAACCAACACTTAAAATAACTATTTTCTTTGTAAACAAATGCCCACAAGTCACCTCTGCTCCTGTACCTAATAGTGAGTTCAAATATCAGTTGCCATCAGCAATCTCTTGTTATGGTGCTACGGTGCTCCGTTTTCAGACTCTCCACCACCAGGCAGAAGCCTACCATTTACCCAATTGCTGAGGTTATTAATGACTAGCCTTCTCTCCCCGACACAATCTCATTAGTCAGCACTCTCAACACTGAGTCTCACTACTTCTCACCACCTTCCCGTTACCATTTGATGAGTAGCCACCATCATTTGTTTTGTTTTGACTGAGCCCACCGTGGTAGTGACCCCAACTGAGAGTTGTGCTTCTACACAAGCCCTGCTATTCCTTCAGTATGGCAGCAACTGAGACTGAAATGCATATGGACATGATCACAAGTCCTGGCCCTTATAATCTGAGTGTATTCACTCCTCCCAACCTGTGTCCTTATTTAGCTTGTGCCTCTGGTCAGCTTTCTGGAGTAACTTACTCCTCTCAGGATGAAAGGAATTTTTATATCATATGCTCACTGCTGCATCTCTAGGGTCTGCCACACAGTGGCCACCTAGTGATGTTTCTCAAATTCCCGGCTTGATTCTGCTTCTTTTAATCCTAGTGTGCTCTTGTGACCCCCCCCCATTCTCTGCTGCTGCCCTTAGCCCCCTAAGCGCATCTGGCACGTTGTGTAGGCTATGGACGACCAGGGTGGTTTGCACTGCCTTCTGGCTGTGCCTCTGCACTTGTTTGGGTAATCACTTCTCCAGAAACTTGACTTCTCTCCCACCCTTCTAGTTACAGCTCCAATGTGCTTCTCTGAGAGAAAACTTCCCCACAATGCCAGGTCGAAATCATCTCTGAACATCTTGTCTGCTTGGTTAAAAACCCCTTTGTTTCCACTTATGAATCATGTGTTCTTTGATCTCAGTGTTCTCTCTAAGTTATATTCAACTGTTTGAATTGTCAGCACTGGCTGAACCAGAAGTTGGAGACCACTCATCCCTTGCTAAGAAATCCCGGAGGAAAAAAAAATATTTACTGAGAATTGTCACTAATTATTTTAAACTGGCAGAAATTCATGTGCTGCCTTTTAAATATTTAAAAGTTAGCTAGCAACCAGGGAGCTGCCATTACTGAAAGGTCTGTGAGGAAGCATGCTGCCATGGTCATTAAAGCCTTTCTTTCTGCTTCTCTTTTACTGAGAAACAGAAGAGAGCAAAAAGGAAACAGGCGAAGAGAGCAGACAGGGAGTTTCCCTGGGAGAACTTTCAGAGAAGCTGCATGGAATCCGGGCTGCACTTGCCTAATGACTACAGTAGCCTGCTTGCAAGGCTTCATCGAAGGCTCTCAGGGTTTCTGTGGTAAACTTACATAGAGAATGATTTGCAATATACAGATGATTAACCCAAGGGAAAAAATGTTCAATTAATCTTGGGATAGCTTTCAGAGCTTTTCATAAGTTTTCAAGTTCAAAACACAGAAACAAGTGGGGAGGCAAGACAGAAAAAAAATTAACAAATAAAAAATTATGCTTAAAAACACAGAAACAATAACCTAATCCACCAACAATTAAACAAGTCATCAATATGTTGCAAACAGTCCATTCTAAATTGGTATAGATTCTGCACAGCAATTCTATTCAAAATTGAGATACTTAGAATATGGCAAGCATTACGAACAGTGCTAATAAAACTACTGTCATTCTTCACTGGGTCTTGGTACTGATCATGCCTCACTATTTGGAACTTTGTCTAGGGCTAGCAAAAGGGTCCAGTGGGTAAGGTGCATGCTGAGCCAACTGAGGGGCAATTCTGATCTCCATATACAAATGCTTTAGTTTCATTTCTGTTTGTGTGATAAATAGCCTTGACCAAATTAAAACAAATAAACAAAAGGAAAGGAAAGGAAAGGAAAGGAAAGGAAAGGAGAGGAGAGGAGAGGAGAGGAGAGGAGAGGAG
>NC_034605.1:10853953-10862786 GCF_900095145.1 Mus pahari
AGAAGAGAAGAGAAGAGAAGAAACAAAACAAAAAGTAAGAAAAAAAACTCAGGGGAGAAAAGGTTAATTTTAGCTTTCAATTCCAGGTAACAGTCCATCAGAGCACAGAATCAAGGTTGCAAGAACTTGAGCAGCTGATCACATTCCACCCAGTCAGAATGGAAAAGAAATGGATACATACATGTTCACTTACTTGTTTGATTTGTACTCAGCTCATTTCTTTCACTCGTAGACTTCAAGATGCTCTTCATAGGGAATTATGACCCCCACAGTGGGCTTCTTCTTTCCACATCAATTAATGTAATCCAGATGACCCCCCAACATATACACACACTGATATGCTCACAGTCCAGCCCACTGAAGACAATTCCTCACTGAAACTCTCTTCTCAGGTGTTCAAGGTTGTATCAAGCTGACAATTTATCACAACACATAAAGAGTCCAGTTATAGAAACAAGCACTTGTAACCAGCACTGGAGACAAAGACTGAAAGATCATGGGGATTTGCTGGCTAGCCAGTTTACACATTACATATGTGAGACTGAGCAAGCACACCTTCACACAATGTATATTTATGCCAATAAAATAAAGTTATCCAAATTTATGAGCAGAAGATAATGGTTAGGGCTCATCATCCAAGCACCTGAGACAGTAATGTAGCATGTCATTAGTTTGACACAAGCCAGGGTTACATGGTGAATTCAAGACCAGCCTGAGCTACACAGTGAGACCTTGCCTAAAAAAAAAACCCAAAACATTAGATGTGTAGAAGCTGTTTGCTAATCATATCTACTCATCATTTTAAAATCAGTTATGAAGAAGAAATAATAAACTTAAGGACTATCTATAGGACACACTATCTGATATCATAGTATATCATACTATCTATAGGACAAAGCTGGCTGTTGAACTATGAGATCAAAATCAAAGTCCAACTGATAGTCATCAAACTGGAATCCTGTGTCCCTGTAGGACATTAACCAAAACCGCTGACAGACTCAGACACCTAAGATTACATTTGCAAGTGAATGGATTCATTTGGGAAATCTAGAGTGACTATAAAATGCATGTACTAAATGTTAGCTAGATTAATCAATCAAATGAAAGAATTTATACTTTCTATATAACTTTCATACTTCAATTACACTTTAGGTCTAGGAATTTTTTTATATATTGTTCTCAGATGTATTCATGGAGGAAGGGTCCATAAAGTATATTTCTTTAATTCTCAATGTAGAAACTAGTACATCTTTTTATAACAATTCAACTTGCTTTTCATTTATAATAATTTTATACAACTTAGCCATTTAATCCATCTTATATTACAAAATGTATATATTTCACATTGGTGGATTTTTAATTATAGTCATTTAAAAATGTTGATTTTCAGTTCAGAATTTCAAGTCAAATAATAATACTCCATACTTACAAAAGTCATACTTTATGTTCCTATAGGAATCAATTTTATGACAACTTTTTAACATTCTTCTCATATAATTACGTTAGTGAAGTACGTCTTTTAACATATAAGGAACATGTGTTCATTAAAGGAAACAACAAACTGCAAAGCTGTATAGCCTGCATGCGGACATAGGTGACCCTTAAACTATGCATACTGAATCTCCCTTCGACAACCTTTATACTCTGTCTTAATTATACTTTTGATTATGCATAAACTAACTCCAATTCTATTTCACAATTGACTCTTTAATTTTGTCAATATTATTCCTAGTCCCCAAGTGAAGTGCCTTCAGCAATGGAGCTTGTCTGAATGCTGAATGTCTTCTCCTTGTTATGTTCCAAGAGCAGAGTGAAAAGACACAGGAGATCCACCGAGACAACAACACATATATCCCTGGTGGCATCACTACATCCCACCTGGGTCAACCTCACTTATTCTCTGAACCTCATATTTCTCATGTGTAAAAAAAAAAAGAAAAAGAAAAAGAAAAAGAAAAAGAAAAAAAGAAAAGAAAAGAAAAATGATAATACAGTACTGGCTTCACAGGTTCAAAGAGTTGATGGAATGAAATATTTATGCACAAAAGCAAGCTAAAAGGTGTAGTTTCCCATACTTAGAAATGGACCGTTATTCAAGAGCTCTAAAAGAAGCTAAGACAGTATTTCGGTCTCAAACAACAAACAAATGCACTACACACCTCTTCTGTGCAAGGTTTTGAACAGGCAGGAAGTGAGCCACATATCCCCATTTCACTATTGATAATAAGAAAAGCTTGTGGGATGTCACACTGTGTCCCATGACATCTACTATGTGTCCTGGATGCAAATAATGTGTAGAGAGGCATGCAGATAAGGGAGCAAATATGTGCAGGAGTTTTCATAGGATGAATACTCAAAAATGGACAAGTCCTCAAGCAGAATGAAGTAAGAGGGCAGTTCACCAGAAGGTAAAATTACATAAATAAAGAGGCAGAATCAGGTGAGAATACCTTCAGACATAGAGGGCTCTTGGACTGTTCAAGTTATGAGTGAGATGGAAAACTTCTGAGGACTTTCCACTATGTAAAATATTATTTGATTGTATTTTATTGTGATGTTATACTGATCTCTTAAAACCTAACTTTAAATGAACATAGGAGGCAACATACAACATGGGGCTCAGTGGTGCTATCTCTTGGTGTTCGGGCCTGTTTTCTGTGATATTATCTCCTTGGATACTTGCTGGAGTCACTGACTTGTTTTTAACCAACTGAACTCTGAGGCATGATGGGAGCTCACTCATAGCTGAGAAAAGGGTGCACAAGACTGCTTCTATCTAGAGTGATTTTTTGACATCATTTTGTTATCTTGGTTACTTGGCTCTGAGAAGACACAGCCACATACAGCTGACTCTGGCCTCTAACCAAGAGCTTGGAGGAAACACAGGGCCCATCAGTCTGCAAGAGGCATAGCCAGCATGCCAACTTCAGAGACAAAATGTGAAGGAGAACTTGCCTGTTGAGAACTCAACTTGCACATACCTTCAGTGCGACTTCATATGGGAACTTTTGCTCAGATGAACTTAGATTTAGACCCACATAGCCTAGGAGATGATAAATGTGTTTCCTTATAGTAATCAGAGAAAAGAGCATTTCCAGGATGTCGCATGAGTAAGTCAAGCCAACATCAAGAAAGGAAGTCAGTGAAAGCATCCCCAGAAACCACAGAAATTTGATCATGATACATGCAATGGGAGCAAGAATCTTGCTCAAGCTATCCTTTCAAAGAAAAACAGTATCTATGTTCCTTCACTATGATTAAGCTGTTTCTTACCTGCAAAACACTTGAAAAGTAAATGCATAAAAACAATTCTACTCTTTGAAGACAAAGACTTCCACTTGAACCAGCCTTATGGTACATAGTTCTGTGATTTAAGATACTAAGTTAAGACCCAAGCTTCAACAACAGCCTTCACATTCTTGATAGACCTACACTTTAAGTCTACCATGACAGATAGTCAATCACCTTATAATTAGCTTGAAGTTGGTGAGTGCCACCAAAATTAAAATTCCCTATTGATGCAGACTATTCATTATAAAAGTATTTTCTAGGTCTTTCCCTTCCAGGACTCATTTCTGTAAAGGAGGCAGATGATCAAGGGGACAACATGTTCTGTGAGACTATCACTTTGTTATTGCTACTGGTCATGCTGTTGGATCGATTTCATAGCCCTATAGTCTATTTGTTGTTTTAAATACATGCCAGCCTACTTGTCCTATGTCACCCTCAGTACTCTCTTCCTTCCTTGAATGTTACTATCCTCGAAATGTTTAGTCAACAGGGATAAAAGTGGAAGTCTTTACGAGAGAACTGTAAGGGTTTTTTTTTTTTTTTTCCAGAAGCTTAAATAAAAAAAATGAACAATTCATTAACTGCTGACTGTAATGTAATCTCTCAAGTTTATGGGTATTAGACAGCACATTAAGGCACAGATGTTAGAAGTCTGAAGTAGAGTACACAAGTAAAATAATTGCATAATGAGTGCTAGGTCTAAGATTTGTAGGTCACACTTTTTAAGCAGTAATACAACATACAAATAGGAAAGTCAAGGTTCGTTGGGAAAGAGAGATAAAAATAAATTATAAATATTATAAAGCTGACAAATGTCATATGCACTATAAACCTTGGGAGAATTTTATGGCATTTGATTACCTGTCTGATGTACCCTTTGTTTTAGTATCATTTCTGTTACTTTGATAAAAATTCCCTGAACCCCCCCCCAAAAAAACAAAACAAAACAAAACAAAACAAAACAAAACAAAAAAACAGCATAAAGGAGAAGGGTGTTTTGTTTTAATTCCAAGATATAGTCCATCATTGTGGGAGGACAAAAAGACAGAAATTAGTTACATCACACCCATAGTCAAGAGGAAAGAGAGGCAAAAGGTGCATCCCGGTTTGCTTAGATTTCTCTCCACCAGCTTTCTCCTCTCTTATACTTTTATGGACTCACTTCCTAAGGAATGGTGCCACCCTCAATGAGCTGTGTCTTCCTACATCAATTAGCAATCAAGACAATTGCCTGACATCCATGCCCACATTCCATCTGAAGCTACATAATTCCTCATTAAGATTTTTTTAAGAGGTGACTCTAGGTTTTGTCAAATCGATGGTATCCTTACACTTGACCTTAGCAAGGTCTGGTGTAGTAGTAGATGGTTGTAATACGAGCAAGCTGGAGGCAGATGTAGGTCAGTCTCTGTGAGTTCAAAACCACCCTGGTAAGTTTCAGGACTGCCAAGGCTAATAGAGACCCTGTTTCAAAACCAAACTAAATGAAACAAAATCCTAACTGCATACCCTTGTTATATGATTCCGAATTTTTGCTTTTGTTTTTGTTTTTTGGTTGGTACCTCATGGAAATGAATTTGTAACATAATTGTCTAGAGATAAAAGAGGGAGTTTAATCTTCCCTCTAATGCATGCCACACAATTTATTTATGTGTGTGTCCATAGAGGAATATATTTCTGCCTCAATAATTGTTGACAACCAAACATTTTCCAAGTTCATAATCAAATTTGATGAAACATTTTTCATTTTCTTTCACACATAAACTTTAAATTTCTCACAGAATCTTGTGTTTTCTTATTGTATACCCAACAATAAATTACTGTTTAATATTTTTCTTAAGAAACATCTGTTACAATAATTACTATTTAAGTGGAATATGAACCTTTGTTATGCAATCTATTTGCCATGCTAGAATAATTTATTTTGAGGTGATTTGTGGTACTTATTGTTTTTCCTTCAGATTATATTCATTTTTATTAGACTTTTATCTTACACTGTTACAAATAATGTGAAGATAAGAAAGAATAAGTAGCATATACATTCACAAAGTCAGAGGTTTGGAATTTTTGACTTTGTTAAAAACATTTCAAAATGACCTTTAAAATTGCCTTTACAGTGCATGACATTGATGTTACTTCTCCTAAAACAGACTTCAAAAAGCCCCATAGTTTCCACCACCAGGTAACATAGGGCACTGGTACCCTGAGGATGACAAAGTAAGTTATGTCTCAATATGTAAGGTTGTGTCCTTTGGCAGAAGATACGACAACACATAACTATATGAATTCTCACAAAGGGAGCCCAAGAAGTCCCTGTTTCATGGAAAATGCAACTCTATTTAAATGAGTACAAAACATAGGAAAATTTAAATTATAAATTTCAGGCTCCACGGTCTTGAGATGAAGAAAGAAAGAAGACAAATCTTTCCATTAGAATTCCAGACCTTTGCAACATCTCTTTTAAATTCATGGCAAATCAAGTAAGCTGACACATTAGTCACTGGTAAAGGATTATTTATGTGGTCATAGAAACATCTCAGAAACATTTGGCCTCAAATACTCTCCAATTTCAGATTATTTGTGGTTTAAGGCAAATATATAATTCACTCCTCTGCTGATTCATCTCTTCTTTTTTTCTCTTTCTCTATCAAACCCGCTGTGAGCACTTCATACTGGCAGATGGAGACAGGTGATACACGCTGCTCCTCCAGGGGTCACACTCTAATCACAGTGACAAGCAAGTCAACAAAGGACAGACAAACACATTGGAATAAGTGCTGTGAAAGAACTAAGCATAGTTCTATAAACCCAGGGGAGACTAGTTAGAGGTTCCTCACTTGAGAGAGATAATCAGAGAGCAATGTGCCTCAGCCATATGATGCAAGACAAGAAGAGTAAGTGTAACCAAAGCAAAGCATATGAGAGCATGAGAAGAAGAGAATTTACAGAAAGAATGAAGGTGTACATAGCTAGCATCTATTCAATAGTCAACTTTGTAAGTAACTTTCCTACGCTACTTCTTGATGGAATCGGGATTAAAATTAAGACAGGATGACTGGGAAGCCATTTTCCATTTCTTAAAAATAATAATGAAAATAATCATAACAGAATAATAATATATATAATTACATACCTTTATAATATAGAGAGTAGGAAATAGCATGTCCCTTCCTATACAAGACAGTCCACACTTTATTTTAATTTCTTTTTTCTTTTTTTTCTAGAATCCTCTACTAAAACAACTTCATTTCACTTGACTCTCTCTTCTGTAGAAATTTAAAATGCTGTTTCAGTGCCTAACAATATTTATTTTTCTTAAGAATACGTTATCACATTGGAAGTAAATCATGATAATCTTGAAAAAAAATGATAGTAACAAATTCTGTGGTTTTCTTATGAATAAGAAATAAATGCATAAGAAAAAAAGTATTTGTGTCAGATGATAACAGGAAGAGCATGTCCAGGTCCCCAAGTGTCTTTGTTAGGACTTCATATTTATTGATACAAACATCTCTTCCCTTCAAAATGCCCCAACCCTCAGCAGCTGAAATAACCATGTGACTTTGGGGCATCTCGTTTTGAAGCCTGTTGATGGCCCTAGCTGTTTCCTCATTTACTGCCATTGGGTGACAGATGAAATAAAACCCTTTGAGGAGCAACTGAGGACTGAGAAGAATTCCCTTAGCTATTCTCTGCAATTAGTGGCACTAGTTTGAATAGTTGGGACAACTTTGGGAAGGGGGACTCAGCTGGAGAAAGTTGGTTTAGAGGGCCAGTTTCTGATTGGTCTAATGTCCCAGAATCTCTGTGTGTGTGTGTGTGTGTTTGTGTGTGTGTGTGTGTGTGTGTGTGTGTGTGTGTGTTTGTGTGTGTGTGTGTGTGTGTGTGTGTGTGTGTGTGTGTGTGTGTGTATGTGTCTGTGTGTCTGTGTCTGTGTGTCTGTATCTGTGTGTGTGTCTGTGTGTGTGTGTGTATCTGTGTGTCTGTGTGTCTGTGTGTCTGTGTGTCTGTCTGTCTGTATTCTGATCTATCATGGAGTAAACTCAGATGTTCTACCTAACCTTCCCTGCCATGCTTGATTGAACCCTCTGAAACCATGAGCAAAAATAAATTCTTCCTCTCTAAGTTTTTCCTGATTAGGATGTTGACAAAGCAAGGCAAAAGGAACTGAGTGAGACCTCTCACATAGTTTCTCAGTTTATGCTAATTTGGGCTGTCTTCTGATACAATGGTATTAGGCCAGTGAGACCATAACATAGCTGCTCTAGATTCTAAACCAAACATTCTAGAAATTCAAGTCTCTCCTACCTTATCTTTATTTTCCTAGCCTGGGGTGACAGGCTCACAGAAGACCACTTCTACCATCTACTGTTAGTGATGAAAAGGTCATGCAGTGTCCTACACTTAGAGAAGGACATGGGCTCCACCTGCCAATGGGGCAACACTGAGGTAAAGCATAGTGAATGGATGATGACACTGTGGCCATCTTTGAAAAAATGGCTTCCTTGTTCACTTTTCTATTGAATTTCAAGTACTAACTAATGAGAACTGTTTGTTTTTTCATTATTTAATAATGTGGCTATTAAATAAGAAGCAAATCCATTCACTTTAAAACTAGTAAAACATTTAGTATACACATATGCACTAGACAGGGAAAAGAAGCCCTAGGGCTCCCCAACTGTCTTCACCTCTGCGGTGCTGAGATTAGAAACACACACCACTTCTTTGAGTTTCTATTACATGGAATCTGAGGATTATACTTACATTCCCGTGCTCTGTAGCAAAAACTTTTCTGCACTATATCACTAGTTCATGCCTGATTTTTTTAGTAGACATTCTTTACTGAATGAATGAGCCTTTCCTGAGAACCTTGTCCTAGATTCACCATGGGGAGGCCAAGTACACTGGAGAGAAGTAGACCTTGGTGGGTTTGCTGAAGGTTTGTAAGCACAAAAGATACAGGCAGATGCAATGTTCCCTGTCAGAAGGTATCTCAAGTCCCTCTACGGGTTCCTGTATTTAAGGTTCCTTGATCCTATAACAACATCCAGAGCCTTAAAGAGGAACAGTAAGTGATAGAGTCAGACTGTGAGCATACTAATTGGGCAAGCAGTGAGTTAAAATGGTTCAGGAAAGGAAGGAAATGGACAATAGAATTATGGACATGTAGAAGGTGTAATAATCAACCTTCACTATCCTCTAAAAATATTTGAGTTTTTTCTTCATGTTTAGAATGTCAGGTTTAACCACTTTCCATTCTCCTTTTAGAGTTCTCTTTTCTGGTTAATAATCAGAAATATAGTTTCAAGAATAAACAGAAACCTGTAGTCCAATGGTATTTTAATCTAATTCTCTGAAATCATAAGGTGGTAGTCAGCCAGCTACTTAAACACTTGATATAAACACTGGAGGGAGGTAGACCTTTGTGGGTTTGAGGCTAACTGTCTACATTGTGAATTCTAAGTCAAGGCTACATAGGGAGAACCTGTCAGTAGATAGATAGATAGATAGATAGATAGATAGATAGATAGATAGATAGATA